>NC_044915.1:23927013-24227013 GCF_001633185.2 Quercus lobata | reverse complement strand
ATCTCATGATTCGGATTGCACGGCTGGATCTGAGGCCGAGGATATTGCGGGGACCACTAAATTTTGGAGACAAATTATATAAAACAAGAAAATTTAAATTCTAAAAAAATAAAAAGAGAGAGAGAAGAAATTTATTAAAAACAAAAAAAAAAAAAAAAAGGAAAAACAGAAGGGGAGGTTAAAAATAATGAGGAATGATATGATGTGAAGTGTGTTATGATGACATCATGGGGCGTCCAATCATACGTGACTATTTTGATCTATCATTCAGTCTCTATAGAATAGAGAGGAATAGATAGATAGATAGATAGATATAGATGGGTACTCTTACCCATAATATGATTTTGTACCGGGTAACATCACCATTTGTGCATTTCCGACGGGCCATGCATGGTTGGTATAAAGAGTGATGTTAAAGTGTGATTAGTGGCGAGTTGACATAATTTTGGCATAATTAGGGACACATAATTTGGCATAATTTTGTACCATAACTTGTTAGGTGGCGAGTTATAATTAGTTAAAGTGTGATGGTAGGACATATGAGGATACACCTTTACCAATCACAATTCACCATATAGTGAGTTGTGACATAAAATTGTGTCAAATTATGTATCCCTAGTCTTACTCTTTGTATAATTGCCCTTATAATGTATCATCTACTATTTTTTTCCTTTTTTTTAATGATCTAATTGTTTGTTCAAAAAACAAAATTATATAATTGTTGTGCTAACAAATTATTATTAGAGCATTCGCACAGTGGGTGCAAAATACAAATTGTGTAAAAATTTGCAAAATATAGCATAAAATAGACTGCATCAGTGCTTATATAGTGTACAATATAAAAAATTGTTAGTGTTCTCTTTGAAAACTAGTTATGTCTACTATAATAAAAGAATGGCATGCAGTATTAACAGGCACTGTAAGTGTTTGTTAAAAAATTGTTTCAGTTAAATCTTTGTGCTTTATGTTAAATTTTTTATTAGTTTTATAGAGTATAGAGTATAGATTATAGAGCCAATAAATCTTACTTTTTGAGATTCATATGTCACTTTAATAATATTTTCAACCTCTCATAAATTCACGCTAATTTTTTTATCAGCTCCCACAATAATTAATTTGTAATGAGCACTTTACTGTTTGGGTTTCTAAGTTTCATCACTTTATTGCAATCTCATTTATTAATTCAAATGGGCTACGATTGTGTTTTAGAGGAGGGTTGATAAACCAAATATCTATCTTAAACTTTTTGTTTTCTAGTTTTGTAAAGTTTATATTTGAAATTGGTGTATTATTGTTTTGATAATAAAAAAGTATTAATTTTAAGTATAAATGATTCAGTCTTACTTCACTTCTTTTAAGTATAACTCTGCATTTGCTCACATTTAGTGAATAAGTAAATCAACAAATAAGTAGATTCAAATGCACACAATTTTAAGCTAGTTTTATTTTTAATTAATTAATGTAGATATATAAACTAGTTTTGTGATCATTCAAAAACCTATTGTGTGAAATATAAATTATGCACTGTGCCACAAATTTAATTCAATAATCTATTTTTTTAACTAAATAGATTATTCTTCTTCAAAAAAAAAAAAAAAAAAAAAAAAAAAGGAGATTATGATAACAAGATCTTGGCATGATTAATTGATGGCTAGTGTTTATTTTTAATTTTTTACAAGTACTTGAGAAAGAAAATGAAAAATCATAGTGCAAGGAAAGAATAAATCATGATTTCGTTATGGAAGCCTTATCATTAAGAAAAAGTTAAAAATGAAAAGCTTGTTAACCCAAATGAATGGTCATAATAATGAAGCTCAGAAAATTGATTAAAGTACACAAAAACAACTGCACGTAGCATCTTAATCAAGACCTTTTATACAGTGTACGGATAGAAGAAGGTAATGCAGCAGATATTTTTTTTTTTTACACGTACACCCAAAAAAAGAAGGGCCAAAAATAAATAAAAAATAAAAACCCTAAAGTGAGTAGTAACTTCCTTTTGATTCTTTACCACATAGTTTCTAAAAAAAAAAAAAAGATTCTTTCCACATATGGTAAAAATCTAAAAAAACAAAATTATTGGACCCCAATGATGTAAAAATGTCGAATTTAGCCTCTGTTGAATTATTAGTTTCACATAAATTGGGGGGGTACTCCTGTCAGTCTGTGAAAAGGACATAGTATTATGGGGTCGTATTGGTTCAGCATGGAGTTTCTGGACCTGTCATTTTTTGTGCCTTAAAAAAAAAATCAACGGTCCAGATTCTTTACCTTTTAAGAGAAACCATCTAGACCGTTGGTCCCGTTTTGTTGTTTTTTGCTCAACATTGTTGTTGTCTCTTAGCAAAGCATTGGTTTAGCAAAGCGAAAAGTGTTTCATAAAATATTGTCCAATTTTATCTCAGAAATTTAGGAGTATTATTATTAATAAAGAGAAAATTTAACTTATAGTTTAGGAGCATTAGTTTAGAGAACATTTTTAAAAACTTTTTTTTTTTTAAAGAGTTTCAACCACGTTCTTGATGATTGTTCTTTATCATCAAATCAAAACATCAATTGATTTTTGGTGTAAGTGGAGATTGAATCTCAGATTTCTTATTCAACGACAAAAGACTTTACTAATTGAGATAAATGCAACCCACTTTTAGAAACTTTTTATAAGAAAAGAAAAAAGTAATTAATATTTTTACAATTTTTTATATTTTCCATAAAAGTAATATCAAAAGTTTTCTAAAATTGTTAATTAACAAATGCCCTAATTAAGGGCACCTGTTAACACTACTCTTATTATAAATAAATAAATCCGTTTCTTTAAATTTCAATTAGAATATTTTATTAGCTAGCTGAGTTGGCTTGCACGTAAAGTCGATTTTTAATTGGTGAGAAATCGTGATTAAGATTAATAAAAAAAGGGGTTCTGATTAATTAATTAAAAATGAATGGGATTTAATTATTAAGCCCACGCTTGGTTCTCCGGGAATCTCTCTTCCCCCTCGAGTGGAATGGCTTGGACTTTGCTGTATATTTTGTAGTGATGCCACTCACTTGCTAACACTTTGAAAAATGTTTATTGGAAACCGATTTCTAGGAGATATAAGCAAAGAAAAAATTAATTAAAAAAAGAATGAGAAATAAGCATACCCTTTGCCTTGATTGATGCCTTGGTATCATTTGATTAATCAAATTTTTATGACTTCGGGATAAACTTAATAGTGTTTTTTTTTTTTTTCAATTTTTTTAAAAGAATAGTACTATTACATATGCTTTGGTATTCTATGTTAATCACCTACACGTGAAGCAGCAAAACCAATGTCGAGGAATTGAAAAAATGAAAATGCGAAAAAAAGAAGAAGAAGAAAACTCTCTCATACGTGACAGCGGAGCGAAATGCATGCCGGTACACATGCTATTTACTCATGGCAAAGTTTTTTTTGTTCATCGATTTGTGTTGAAATTGTGTTTGAAGCACAAAAGTCTTTATAGTATTACTATAAACCACACAAAGCCCGTAACTAATAAGATGGGAGTTTGAGTGGGATCCAAGTAGAGTTCGAGCTATATGAAAAAGAAAAAAAAAATATATATATATATATATATATTTAGTTTTACGTTTACGTGAAATATATATTTAATTTTCTATTTGGTTTGACATTTTAAGAGATTAAAATGGCGTATTTAAAATTAAAATCTTTGTTTTATATTCACAACTCTTCATAACTTTTTTACGAATGTTCATTTTAAATTCAAAACACAATTTTTCAACTTTTTATACAAAAGAATCTTATATACTTTTAAATGTGTTAATTTAAAGCATACAATTTCATTCATTAGACATTAAAACCTCTATTATTCTCCATTATATGTAACAATAATGGAGCAAATGTTAGCACCATAATACACCTAAAAAAAACTACACCATTTTATCACTTGCCAACTCTACGCCAAAGCATTTAATTCCTCGTACATTATTAAATTTGTTATTAATTTATAGAGAGAGAGAGAGAGAGAGAGAGAGTAAATTCAAAAGAAACCATTACATGGGCTCTCTCAATCTATAGCTATGTTTCTTCTGAATTTCCTTCTTATTCGTACCTTTAACACTTATGAAAGTATTTTCTCCACACACAAAAAAAAAAAAAAAACACAAACACTTATGAAGGTACCTTAAATTTTTATTATTTTGGGTACGTAAAGATGCTAGAATTTATGTTGTTTATGCTCAAGCTAGCATATTTAACACATCTCGTAAATAGTATCACATGCATGCACAAGCGTTTCTTCCTCATATGAGAGTCAGAGATAGAGAGATAGATGAAGGACGGGGAATAAATAGGATGCTAGATGAAAACGTATATACCATATTGTATATGCTAGAATAAATATGAAAAAAAATGTATAAAATCAGAATAAGAGAACACGAGAATTATGTGGTTCAGCATTGTTGGCCTACATAAAAAAAAAAAAAAAAAAAAAAAAAAAAAAAAAAAAAAAAAAAAAAAAAGACTACATTTTTAGTAGAAGTGAATTTAAATGACTAATATATCTAATATATTTTGAACACTTTTGATTTTCCTTCTTATTCGTGCCTTTAAAACTTATGAAGGTACCTTAAGTTTGTATTAATTTGGGTACGTAAATGTACTAGAATTTATGATGTTTATGCCCAATAGTAATGAGTAGATTCTAGCTTGCACAATTTAACACCCCAAAACAATAACATTGATCATCAGTACTCCTTGTACGTAGTACAACATCGATGCGCAACATTTATTCCTTATTTGAGAGAGAGAGATATGATGCAAGGACATACATACTGATTCATTCATGGTTTGTTTTAGTTTCTACTGAGTTTCTTCATATTTGAGTTTGTACTTTGTACAATCTATGGAAGTAATTAATAAAACAATGTTACTTTAGGTGTGTATAGGCGCTAGCATTTGCTACTTATTAATGGAATTGTCATATGGAGTAATTATATTGTCGTATGGATAAAAGGAAATAATTCAATTTTTTGAATGTGTAAGACTTTTTTCTTTTAGACTTTAACCTTTTTAATTTTGCATTTCTAAGTAGGGTGTAATAAAATAAAAAAAAATTTAATGTTTGATGCTTTGTTATATCAAACTTGTCAGTGCTATAAAATCCACGCAAGTCAACTTTACCATAATACATTATCGTTTCAAAAGAAAAATCAAGTGGAATCTTTTGCATAATTAGTAGATTAACGAAATTCTATGCATCAATAGCACAACAAACACAAGTAAAAACTCACCCCCAAAAAACAAAAAATCAATTCCAATTGATAAGAACACACAAGGATTGATTTTGATATATGAAAAAGCTTTATAGAGTAGCATTGTATACTGCAATTGATGGAAACTTTAGAAAACAAAAAAAAAAGGGAAAGAAACTAAAAAAATCACATCAATCTTTTCCTTTTTTTTTTTTTTTTTTTTTGGGAGGAGAGGAGGGCAAAATCTTTTCTAAACGTCATTTTCTGGGGGTAGAAAGTCGAAAACTTTTTTTTTTTTTTTTTTTATGAAAGAAAGTCGAAAACATATATATATATATATAGATAGCATTCACTCTTTTCCTTGTATATTCTTATTCCCCGTGGACCCTAATCTTTTGAGCTTATAGATTAAAAAAGTGGGGACAAGAGTGTTAAGCACATATAGCGCGTCTCAATCATTATTTACTACTATCTTTTCTTCTTCTTTTTTTGAGAATCTACTGCCTATCATATAGGTCATAAAAAGTAAAATCTATTTTGTCTATGTTCTCCTTTCCTTTAAAAAATTAAAGTTAAAATAAAACACAAAGTGTGTATGAATATGAATATAACTTCCTCTCCATTCAGCCCAAAAAAAAAAAATTCCTCTCTCTTCCTCCTTTTTCTATTAAATATTATCATTAGTTTGAGATAGCTTACTTTTATTAGTTTTTTGTGTTTAAAAATTAAAAAATAATCCAGATAAAATTCTAGTTGTACCTTTTTTTTCTTTTTTTCTTTTTTTGAGAGACAAATCTAGTTGTGCCTAAAAGGCTAAAACATGATATTAAAAAACTATATATAAGCTTGCGATGAAAACAAGCTGATTCTTAAATTTATTCAAACATACACGGAGAACATTAATGTACTTGCATAAATAGGGAAAATATATATATAAATATATATATATATATATTTTCCCCTCATAGATGGAGTACTTAATTACCACATGACAACAACCAAAAAAAAAAAAGTTGATGGTGGAAAAGTCCAAAATAAAAGATTTCCAGACATATTACTATTACTAAACTCAGTATGTTTTATAATTTCATAAAGAAAAAGGCAAAAATAGCACAGATTTAATTGCAAATAAAAGCACACAAATGTCACTATTATCAGGAGCACCTGAAACTGAAAGTGTACATTAATTAATCCTTTTTTTTTAAGCAAGTCATAAGTCATGAATAAGCCCCATGACTCTGTATATATAGTACCACTGCACATCATCAATTGATACAAACAAAATCATAGAAATTAGCATCACGTGACAGAAAGCTAAGTTCGATTATGTTAATGTTTCAAAAAATGACTTTTTATTAGTGGAAGAGTCTCAATCTTATAATTAATTAAAGCTTAATTAAGCTCCATCTCTCTCTGATATTCATGTGCATATACTTCCAAAATGTGTAACAGTGTATCTCTTATATTAAATAAATTAAAAAAAAAAAAACCCATATAGTAGAGAGCCTTTTTCTAAGCTGAAATATAGTTTGTGTGAGCATAGAGCAAAGGCTTGGGGCAAGCTTTTGTTGACCAAAACTTGATAAGAGAGCGGGGGCCTCTCATTTTGACTACTGTATAATATGGCTCCCACATAGGCACATCTTTATAAAAATGATGCACCAACGACTCTTTTTAATAATTTTATTTTGAGGATTATAATCATCGACTAAGGAACCTTTGACTATTTATAGCCATGATAAATGGTGAAAGGCTAAAATAAGTTAATACTAATTATTATTTCATCTATCATTCAATTTCAATCAACCTTTTTGTTTTGATTTTTTTTGTTGGGGGGGGGGGGGTCTAAATGATTTGAAGTATATAAATGTTAATAATCTGAAATTAATTTAAATAGTGACAAACATGGTAGCTATATAAAGTATACAAAATTTGAAATTCAAAATTAAGTCATTAATGAGAAAATTGAATTGATAGGATCCAATATCAATTTGTGAGATTTGATTTTGTTGAATGACTAAATCTATGAGTCCTACCCAAACTATTATTGCTTGATTGATTACTGTGTGTTGTTATGATTTAGATAGTTATAGCCATAATGATCATAATTGACTTAGTTACATTATTAATAGAGAAAAGTTATATGGGGCCTATTCAGCATAATTTTAATTTTCGGCTTCAAAAAAGTATTTTAAGTGTTTCGATCTAGTGTTTAGAAGAGGGAATACATTGTGTTTTGGTCTCCTTTTTTTTTTTTTTTTTTTTTTTTTTTAAATAGTAGGTTAATAATCTCCAAGTTCCTCTATACATAGCTAGATATATTACAGTCCTAAATTTACTCTCTCAAATGAAAGACAGATCCTACTTTTGTAAAGTTGAATAGTTAGATAAGCTTTTTGTTGAAGTTTTATTTTCTTATTTGTTAAAAGTCGACAAAAATAAAATTATGCTTAAAAAAAAGTTTTAAAAAAATGTACATAAACAAATATGCTAAAAAAGAAAGAAAGAAAATTTAACTCACCTTTAGACGCAGAAAACACACTAATGTTATAATTGTATTTTGAAAAAATAATCTGAACTCACCTTTAGACACAGAAAACACACTAACATTCTTGAAATAAAGTTTTCAAACTCACAATCAAAAATCACTTTTCAAACATGGAATTATGCTTGTAAGTTCAATTACTTCGTTTAATAATTAATGTTAGGTAACTGTCAATGAAGATCAAACAAAAATATCTCTCTGTCTGCCAAAAATTTTCCGCATCTTTTTTTATCTTTTTTCTTCTTTTGCTTCCAAGCGTAAAAACAAAGATTTGAAATTGTCCAACACTACTTACTACCAAAAAAGAAAAAAGATTGGGAGAAATTACACATGTTAATGGGTATTCGATTTCACTCATTAAGGGGTAATCGAGCGGATCTCACTGCATTGGGAAATGAAAAAGGCCAATAAACAAATACCGATTCCCTAAAGAAAGTTGATCAATTGCAATAAACAAACTCTATCTTAACCAATCCGCTTTCTTAATATATAAATTTTCTTCAACACTTTTATAAAATTAAATGATTCTTTAACAAATATTTTTAAAACACCCGTTAACCGAACTTGCTTAATATATAAACTTTATGTTATCTTTATTTAATTTTGTTAAAAAAAATAGTCCAAAAAACTTATCCGATAGCAAGAATCTTTGGTTTTTACCCAATCAAGTGTAGCCCAAAGTTTGACATTTCCTACGAGGGAGCAAAAAATGAGTGGACTAACCCCTCATCCCCTAGTTCATAAATAAAAAAATAAAATAAAATAACCCACAAAGTAAAATTGACTAACTAAAAAAAAAAAAAAACCAAATCTTATTACAAAGCCCAAAAACTGTGCTTTTCTGGGGCCCCCAATCCATCAAACAAAAAACTGGCTTGAGGTGTGAGTAGATTTAGATGGTGGCCAAAGCCAAGTGTGCCTGCCCCTATTGCCGGCCTGCAACGTCCAATCAAACCTTAGAGATTGTGACACCAACTTTTGCTTTTCTTTTTCTTTCTTACTTAGCGTGAAGTTGAGCTTTACAAAACTTTTTACATTGTGGTTTTGACGCAAAAATAGAAAAAAGAAGATAGCTTTACAAAAGTTAACAGCCCTGATATGATTATCACCGACAGTAACCTCTCTTCAAAACTTTTTACGTATGTCTTTCTACTTACGTGTCCTTCTCTCATTTGCTCTCACTTTCCCTTTCATAAATAATAGTTGACTGTGTTTTTCTTTTTATTAATTACTATATTGTAAACGTTGTATTCTTTATTAGTATTTTTTTTCCTAACCCAAAATATTACTTCGGAACTTAGGGGGTATTAGGTATGATATTATAAGTAATATTTTTCAGTTTTTAAACAATATTATATATATTTTTATATAATTTTTTACTTATGCATATTTTTTTAAAAATGTAAATAACACTATTAGAATAATGTCAGCAAACGCCGTCTTAGACTTTTGACGAAGCAAAGGGTTGCAATGTTACCTAATTTTTTGGGTCTAATCAAGTGTAGATGATGACACTTGGCGATATGGGTATTATTGTGCTTATGTGGGTCATGGATATGCTAAGATTAGAAGGAATATAGATTAGAGTCATTAGACTTAATTGGTTTGACCAAGAATAAAGCACAATTGAAATGTGGGCATAGGATCTTGAGGATAATCTTAAACAAAGACTTTTATCTACGAAGTGAATGTGATAAACGAATTTAGACCTTGGTAATAAGTTGTTAGAACTTAGAAGTAATTGCTTAGAAAAAAACATATAAAAGTTGTTAGAAGTTAGGTTCAGTTTAGACCAACCAAAGCATAAGTTAAGCCTTGAGTCAGAATGTGATCCAGCCTTGAGATATTATTATTGACCTCAATTTTGATGGTAAGATATTACAAATTATTTTAAAATAAGTGAAGATATGATTACTAGCTTAATGAGGTATTATTGCTTTTTTTTTTTTTTTTTTTATGTGAAAAAGATATGTGAGAAATTGAGAACTCTTTTTCAAATCATCAAGCAGTTTTGGCAAGTAGTACACACCTCTTTCTTTTTAATTGGTGGGGAATGAGCATTTTAATCCGAATTCTACTCATTTATTTTTTTTTTTTTTGAAAGAATTGAACAATATTATTGAACTATAAAACTATTAACAATACCTTAAAGTAATTATTAATACTAGAAAAAATTATAATGATGTAGGTAGTAGTTGGTTTAGAAAATAATTTTTATGACAACATACATAAACCCATAAGCTGAAGATGGCTATTTTTTTAAAGCTATTATTGGATATATATGATTATCCGACGATAAGATAATTGTTTCATCGCTAGTTATAAGTTGTATCACATTTGAACATGTTTTATCAATTTTTTTTATTTTTACAAAACAGTAATATTTATTAGAACACACAAACACAAAAATAGTATATAGAGTTTCTTCGCTAAATGAAAAGAAAAATGAAATAAAGAAAGGATTTTTATAAATTTTGATTAGGTTTTTCTTCCCTAAATGAAAAGAAAAATGAAATAAAGAAAGGCTTTTCCTAAAATTTGATTAGGTTTGGGATAAGGTATATATGCATCTGAGCATGAGAATATTAATGACCCAAAAAGGAGAAAAAAGATACCAGTTTCTATCCACTTAATTATGACTCGTGCAACACTTTTTTTTATGACTCGTGCACAACTTTGGTTGTGATTCTTATGAACTACTATTAAGTTAGTGGATACATAGATATGATTTTAACAAATAGTAATAAACGAGTTGAAAAAAAAAAAAAAGCCTTGCCAATGTGAAGTAAGCAAAGCATGAAACATGAAAAAGTGCTTCTTCAACATCTGATTAGCTTAGCCATATTTCAAAGAAATATGGAGCAGTTGCCTCTCCTATAGAACCATAGTCTCACACCAGTTGTTGATTTCACCAACAAAAGTAGCAGAGCCCATGTTCTATAAAAATTGTCTTTCTAAAAACCCTTTTTAGCTAGTTGGTCCACTATAAGACAAATTTAGATTCGGCATGCTTGAGTTTGATCAAATAAACTATACTGTTAAACTAGTCAATAGTCATGCATGATTTGGTAGAAATTATAGATTCTGATTTTGTTTTGACAAATTGGGCTAATGACACAAAGTACACCCACATGACTATTTTGAAACATACCACACAAAAGATGGCAAAAGTGGTAGCTAGCTAGGCATTCATATTGTTCTAAGGTGTGTGACCTTTTTCTCTAGCTCCAGCCAATTGTCATAAAGGACTTAAATGGTGTTATAAAAATGCAAAAGTATAGTTATTACCATTAATTGCTAGTATGACCCGTTATGATTAGTGTATAAAAATGTGGGGTTACTTAAAATATCCAACCACAACAAGCCATATTAACGTTTGTGAAGAAAAAAAACTGCGAACAAAAAATTGTACACTTAGGCTGCGTTTGAATCGACTTCAAAGTGATTCCGGAAATGATTTTCCGGAAAATAGGTGTGTTTGGTTGGTCCGGAAAATTCTATTTTCCGGAAATTGAAATCCGTTGACCGAAAAAAAAGGCCTTTGACCACGGAAATCAATTACCACTTCTATTTTCACTTCAAAGGATTTCCGGAAAAAGAGAGAGAGAGAGAGAGCGCGCGCGCGTGAGAGGAGAAGACCAGTCCGCGCCGATCTCCAGTCCGAGCTCCAGTCCGCGAGAGGATAAGACCAATTCGACGACGGCGATCGACGCTTCGCGAGATCGCGCCGTCGATCGCGATCTCGCCTTCGTGAGATCGCGCCGGATCGAGATCGTGATCGACGGCGCGATCTCGCGAAGCGTCGTTCACGAGATCGCGCCGTTGATCGCGATCTCGCATTTGCGAGATCGCGCCGGATCGAGATCGCGCCGTCGCGAGATCGCGATCTCGGATCGCGATCGTGTTTTCTGGATTTGTGTTTTCTGGGTTGTGGCTTGTGTCTGGATTTGTGTTTTCCTTTCTTCTTTTCCAAACACTAGAAAATATTTTCTGGAAAATTTTTTGAAATGCAACCAAACACACAGAAATATTTTCCTTTTCCAGAAATTAGCATTTCCGAAAAATATGTATTTTCCGGAAAACATTTTACGGCAACCAAACACAGCCTTATTCCTTAGCATTACTCATGAAAATGCGAGTTGAATAAGATAGAGACATAAAAATGTTTGAAAATTCAACCCTCTTCAAGTGGGTGCACAAAGGCACAAAATAGTTAATGGTAAACATCAAGTGATATATGCGGTAAGTTTTAAGGACCCACTAGTTGGGAAACTCTCTATCACACACACAATGATATAGCTTTGAGTTATCAATTCCTTCTGTAGGTTTTTAACAGTATGTATCATGGTCCCCTGCTAAACTCATTTCTTTCATTTAATGGCCCCCTTGTGGTCCTGATTATGAATCCCCTTCCCTGATGGATACAAGGGCTATAATTCATTGATTAAGTTACTTTTGGCCACTCATGGTCCCCCTAATATATGTGGACCACTCATCCAATGGTCAATCTGTCCAAAAGCCTTTGCTTCTGGGGACCAATTTTTTTTCTCTCTTTTTTCTTGTGACATTGATTTCTTTGTGTGCCATGCACAAGAGGCTGATATTGATATCCCAGGTGAAGGGCCATCCGGGGAATATGATATACCAGCTTGACTAGAAATGAAAAGATTGGGGGTACTGATATAAGGCCCAACAGTGCCAAGAATCTATCTAAAATGGTTTCTACTATATGAAAGTACATCTATAATTTTAGCAATAATGGGTTAAGTAATGGAACATGCTAATAGTGAAGCTTGATTTATAATCAAGTGAAATGATAAACTGTTCAAATTACTATATATTCACTTAATAAAACCTTTTTTTTTTTTGGGTAATAAACAAGTAAATATTTGATCCCCCAATTTTCTTTTTCAGGGGCATGGGTTAGGGGAGCAATAAGGGTCTATTTAAGGCTAGAATCTAACCTATGTCTTAAATTCCCACACTACTACACTCTATATGTTTATATTTGGATGACAGAGGAATAAAATTGAGCTCCACAATTGTTGCTGCACAACTTGAATGCTTGTATGCTTGAATTTAAGCTCCCAGCTGCATGTAAGGAAAAAAAACATTATTGTTGCTGCAATGATTATTAGTTAAGTTCTGCCATCTTTGTTCACACAATTTTTTGTTTTTTTGTTTTTATAAATAATTATTGAGGTGATATGTTATGATTGATACTAATAAAAATGATAGAAATGAAAGATCTATCTAAAAATGATACTAATTAAATCACAATTTATTATCTCAATAATTGTGAACATTTTTGTGTCTTATTGGATGTACGATAACTCCCATTTTCCTCACAAGTTGCTAATAATTTTCTGAAAATGGAAGATCCAAAAACCTGTCCAAATTAAGGAGTAGACAGCTTTACACCACTAAATCACAAATGCTTGTTCTAAAAGTCTAAACAAAAACCACCCAAATTCAAAGTCCTATATCTCTCCTTTAAATGGCTTCCAGGCCCTACTTTCCACTTGTATCAACAATCGGTCACAAAAAAAAAAAATGCATGTATTATTGTATTCTTTTTCATTATTACTCATTTATAGTATTTAAAAATCCCATCACTTTAGCTTGAGCTAGTCCACATCTCTCTCTCTCTCACAAAGTTTATACAACCATCATTAATTGTATATAGGTACGTGGCGGTGAGGGGCGGCATATGCTTTTTTGAAGATAGCTTGTATCATATAATCATGGTGTTATTTTTCATGTTTATGGGCACCAATACTTTCAATCTCCACAAACACGTGGATTGTGGAAATTTAATGTATGGCAATTTTTTTGGATCTCTTTCTCATAATACTATAGATATTGGACCATGTCGTTAGGAAGCTCAAGTTGTTGAAAATTGATATGATATGCATAATTGTCCTTGACATTATTTTTTTCTTTTCAGTGCTAGTAGTTGTGTACACGGTATACAGAAAAAACACACACACACACACACAAGAAATAAACTATATTATTGTACTACCAATTCCTCAGTGGATACGTTTTGAGTACATAACTCTATGACTTGGTCTTAAAAAAAAACAAAAAATAGATTACTCTCTGTTTTATGGAAGTTGACCTAAATGAACATGATCTTAATTAAGAGTTGTTTTGTTGAAATGTTCA
Organism: Quercus lobata; assembly: GCF_001633185.2. NCBI lineage: Eukaryota > Viridiplantae > Streptophyta > Magnoliopsida > Fagales > Fagaceae > Quercus > Quercus lobata. The sequence goes on along the minus strand of NC_044915.1, from coordinate 24,213,067 downwards.
TTACTTATTTGTTTAAACTTGAAAGTGTGTATAGCTCTAAGATATTACACCACCCAATAACTTGTTATAGAATTTATATTTTCAAAATCTCATCGTTGAATTACATGTTCTATATGTTTTTAACATATATGCCAATTTTCATACCAATCGAATTTAATTTACCATTCGATTTATAAACTATCTTTTATGCATTATTTTAAGAGTAATCCTACAGACACAAACTATTTTACAACATTTTTATAAAGTGTTGATATAGCCAAACTCTTATTGGTTTTTATCTAGACCTACCATTAATATCACATTTTCATTTACCAATAATTACTCACCACATCAGCAATTTGTAAAAAAATTTGTAAAATAGTTTGTATCTTTAACATTATTCTTATTTTAAACTACAAAAACTTGAATTTAAACAATTGATTGATGACATGGCTATTGACATCCAATTAAAAAAATATTGGGTGGTGTAACATTGTTTAAAGTCACAACAAGTGTAACTTGAACTCAACCTCTCTCTATATATATAATTCAATATTTATAATGGGGGTGCATTTAAACATTGGAGATATTCATTGAAAATCACTAGAAAGTGTCAATTGAATTATAGCACAAAGATACAATAATTTTTTTTTTTTTAAAGAATGGAAAAGTTAACGGATGTCCTATAGCCATTGATTTAGAAACAAATTTTTAAAATATTTTATGGGAAAATGATAAACAATTTTTTTGACAGATTTTTATATTTTTTATTAAAATTGTATCAAAACTTTCTTAAAATAGTTTATTAACAATTACTTTAAGGACATCCGTTAACATGAACCAACAAAGAAAATTTTGAAAATACTATATATAAGTGAATAAACTAACCAAAAGAAGAAAGAAATCCAATGGTTCAACTGTTTAAGTATGGCCTTTATGCATATCAAAAAACCAAAAAGTATATGGTCTCTATGGAAATGCCTGGCAGGCCCATTAAGATCTGGGCTTATGAGAAAACCATTACTGGCCTGAGAGAACAATCACAAGTTTGGGTCCAACACCATGATTGAATGTAAAGGAGCTTGGATTTAATGGTCCTTTAAATAACTACCAAACCCAAACCTTCGAACAAAACAACAACGAAATTGAGTTGAAGAGTTGTCTATTGGGCCAATGGGCCTTAGACTCAGTCGGCCATTCTAAATAATTAATGATTGCTAGTAGGATTGGGCCTCAGACTCTCAGTTGGGTCCGTATCAATATTACCTATTGGGTCAAATTCGCAAAAAAAAAAAAAGGGGCCTAGTAGTAATAGTCATCTCTCACTAACCAAAATACATAAAACCATAAGGGCACTATTGCAAATTCTCAAAACAATAAATACATCTTATTTGTTTTCAGTCTCAGAGTTCAGAAACCAAACCCTAATCAAACCAGACCTTCATATGTTCCTCAAAAATTCACTGTAAGTCATTAGTTTGGGCAATCCAATCACGCTCTTGTTTGGTTGCCTATAAACACTTGGTTCAGAAAACCAAAAATGATTTTATTTTATTTTTGTTTTGTTATGTTTTTGTTCTTCCCTATTTTATTTTTCTTTTAATTATTATTTTGGGTTTGAGAAACAAGAATCTTATCCCATCTGAGCATAATTCAATTGGGTTTTTTTTTTTTTTTTTTAATTTGGAAGTGTAAAGATTCAATTTTTTTTTAAGCCTAGGAACAGAGCAGAAATTGATATGATTGCTTAGAGTTTAAAGATTTTACTTTGATTTCTGATTTTGGGGATAGCTGAATTTGCTTTTGAATTTTTTGTTCTTTTTGGGTGGAAATTGTTATTTGCTGATGATGACAAACATTAAGGCATGAGCAGCAACAATATTATTTGCGCACTGTGTAGGAATTACTACATGGGTTGTTTGTTGCAAATGAAGAATGTGCCAAAATGCTAATCTGAGGCTCTCACTTGTGCATTCTACTTTTGTAGAAGGCACTGTATGAAAAAAATTTTAATTTTCTTTTATTAAGGAATTTTTCCCATTGTTAGAGACAATGGAAAAACTGCGTTCTTAAGATTTACAGGAACTCCAAATGTCTTTGTTTCTGTTATTGTCCTCTGTTTATTCACTTCAGTTAAACTGGCTTAGATGTTATGGTGGGATTGACTTAATGGCACTAAAAACCCAAAGCTGTGGTTGATTTTAGAATGATTGAAGAAGGACAAAATGGAGATCCAGAAATGGCTTCCTTTTCATCTTTCTTAATTCTAAATAAGAACCTGTTGGCTGGACTGCTGAGATGTCTGTTGTAATTGCCATGTATTGATGAGTTGCACTACCTGTGATGACTACATTCGTACATGAGCTACAAAAATGCTTTGCGCACTAAGATTATCTAGATTGGTTGTTGAAACAATGAATAATGTGTCAAAAGGCTAATCTGAGGCATTATTTCTTAAGTAGTTTTACAACATAAGCGCATAACTTAATGAAAGTAACCTGGATTCACCATGTAATATAGAGTATTGACATATCGGTATAATGCCACATTCATGACTGAAAACAATCACACGCAGGATTGAGGATGCTTGAAAACTGTGACATCCCATATGAAAGTGAATACCATGCTCAAGGCTAATTCTACCGTAACCTGATATACTTTACATTTTTCTCACATTTGACAGTTCTATACTTATATTGTGTAGTTTGAATATCACATGTAACAGTTATTTATCACATTCGGCGGTTTGTTTGCTTTTTTCTCACGTTTGACGATTCTATTCTCATATTGTACAGTTCTAACATCACATGTGACAGTTTTTTTGTCATATTCGGTGGTTCCCTTTCTTTTTTCTCATATTTGATGGCTCCATGTTCACATTGTGCAGTTCCAACATCACATATGATAGTTCTTTTGTCATTTTCGGTGGTTACCTTACTTTTTTCTCACATTTGACGGTTTCATCCTCACATTGTGCAGTTTTAATATCACATGTGACAATTCTTTTGTCATATTTGGTGGTTCTATTTTTCTTTTTCTTTTTTCTCACATTTAACAGTTCCATCCTCACATTATGCAGTTCTAACATCACATGTAACAATTTTTTTTGTCACATTTGATGGTTCTCTTTATTTTTTTTCTCACATTTGACGGTTCTATCCTCATATTGTGCAGTTCTAATATCACGTGTGACTTCTGTTGTCACATTTGGTGGTTCCTTTTTTTTTTTTCCTCACATTTGATGGTTTCATTGTCACATTAGGCAATACCAACATGACATCTATCTGTACTCTTGTCACATTCAATAGTACCCTATTTTTTTCTCACATTTGACTGTTCCATTATCACACTGTGCAGTACCAACATCACTTTTGACCGTTCTTTTGTCACATTTGGTGGTATCCTAATTTTTTTTTTTTCTCATAATTGATAGTTCCATCATCACATTGGCAATACCAATATCACTTATGATCATACTTTTGTCACATTCAATGGTTTTTTTTTTTACTTACATTTGACAATTTCGTCACATTAACCCGTACCAACATTACATATGGACGTAGCCAACCCAATCCAACCCCACTAAATTACCTAATAATCGACAAATATATATAACAAAAATACTCCTAAAGTCTCTAGAATTCCAAAATACCCTTAAATATACTAAAATTACCAAAACACATTCTAACAATTAAAAATTACCAAAATAATCTCGAAACTCTCAAAAATTATTGGGATATCCTTAAAACCTAAAAAATGGCCGAAATGACCCTAAAATCTAAAAAAATTACTGAAATGCCCTCTAAACCTAAAAAATAATTGAAATACCCTTAGATACTAAAAAAATGGCCTAAATGACCTTAAAACCTAAAAAAGAAATGACCTTGTAACTTAAAAGGTGACAATAATGCCCTTAGAACCTAAAAAACAACCGTAATGCACCTTAAACCTAAAAAATTACCAAAATGCCCATAGAACCTTAAAAATTACCGAAATTACCTTGAAACCTTAAATTTTTTTGAAATACCCTTGAAACCTATAAAATGACTAAAATACCTCATTAAATTTGAAAATGACCAAAATACCCCCGAAACCGTCAACAATTACTGGAATACCTTAGAACCTACAAAATGATCAAAACACCTTTAAAACCTAAAAAATGACCGAATGACCCTAAAACCTAAAAAAAATGTCTGAAATTACCCTAAAACATAAAAAAATTATCTAAATAACCAAAAAAAACTAAGGCAATAACCAAAATTACCCCTATAATACTTGAAAATGACCAAAACACCTTCAAAAGCCTTAAAATTACCAGAAGACCCTTAAAACCTAAAAAATAACTTAATGACACTAAAACCTAAAAAATGACCAAAATGACTCCGTAACCTATAAAATTACTTAAATATGCTTAGAACCTAAAAAAATGACCATACTTTTGTCACATTTGTTGATACTCTAATGTTTTTCTCACATTTGACAGTTTTATCGTCACATTAGGCAGTACCAACATCACATGTAACAATTCTTTTGTCACATTCAGTGGTTCCTTAATATTTTCTTACATTTCACAGTTCCATCCACACATTGTGTTGTTTTATCATCACATTTAACAGTACTTTTACATTTGGGCCCACCACTAAAGTTTCTTTTTTACTCACTAATAACCGCTCATCACAATAGCAATTTAAAAAAAAAAAAAAATTGTAGCTCTAGCATTTTCCTCCTTTTAAAAGCTATTAAAAAAAATTTAGATCTAAAATCTAAAACAAAATAAATATCCCAAAAAATTAGCCAAACCACAATAATTACTAATAGTAAAGTTAAAAACAATTAAACTCAATTAACCAATTTTAACAAAAATGATCAACCCGACCTAATGAGAATCAACAAGCATTCAAAGATCCATTGCATGTTCCAGTTAGGCCTATTACTAAAGCAAGATCCAAGAAGATCAAAGAAGCACTTAATGGGCTGATTCAAACGCGGGACATTCCAAGCTGGGCCCAAAGGAAGATGAAGGCGTAATAAATTTAATTCAAGCTATTAAGGGCTGATTTGGCTTAATTGAGCTTGATTTAAGGCGTGGATTAATGGCTAATTGATTTTCCAGCTCCATATCAGTTAATAGATATTTTTCCTATTCTGGAGCTTCTAATTTCGGATCAAATCTACCTTAATTTTAGGCTTTTATTACTTAGAACGTTTTTTAGCTATTTTCCTATTTTGGATTTGCTAATTTCAGACCAAATCAACTTTTATTTAGGGTTTTATTATTTAGTACGTTTTTAGGTTTTCTATTTTCAGTCATGTCTTATAAATAGCATGCACTCATTGTAATAGAAGAGATAATTATTGAATAAAAATCAGAAAAGGTGAGGCTTTGCTCTTCTTTTGGTTCTTCAAGAACTGTGAACTTATCAGGCATTCTTCCTTGTGGCGTTCAAACTTTATACATTTGGTTCGTGATTCAATTATAATCATTGGATCAAGGTGTTGTACTTATACCTTTGGTTTGCGTTTCGATTATAAACGTTGGGTCAAGATTTCTATCAAAAATTTGAATTTTAGCTTTCTTGGGCAAGTATTACAATATTTTTGTTGGGTCTCAAAGCATGTCGATTGAGGTTCGCATCACGACCCTTTTAAAAATTTTAAACTAAATATTTTTATCCTTCATTGTTTATCATTTTGACCATAATGAAAAGTGTCAGCCTCATTTGAGTTAGCAAAGCCTCCACTAGCTAAGTCTAAGAGAGCCGTAATAGCAATGAAATGTTTTCTTTGTTAAAGACATATCAATGCCACAAAAGGTCAATTTTAACATAATTGGCTATTAAAAGGTCAATTTTCATCTCTCTCTACTTTGTTCATTCACATTGGCTGCTGACAATAACCCACATAACTCCTTAGTGTAAGCAAGACCTATTGATATATGTATTAGTATCATAAATAATATGATGCGGTAGATGACCACTTGAGAAGAAGCAATTCAAACATAATGTTTGCTCTTGTATTTCTTGATGAAGTTGTTTTATAGACTCTAAGTGTGCCTTTCCTCTAAATTAAAAAGGCAGCTCATTTTACTATTCAATTTATTTTTGCTACTATTCATAAGCCTCACTACACTTTTTGGTACTATTCATAGGTCTCACTATATTATTTCAGCTAACTTTTACCTTTATCTACAATACTTTCAATAAAAAGTTTTCAGTTTTAACAAAATAAACGGTTTCCAAATAGACCCTAAAGATTCTTATATATGAAAGTGTGATAGCATTGAAGGACTCAAAATGGTGGTCTTGGTCAAACTTTGATTATTTTAATGTTTTTTGCCCTTTAATATTCACTTCATTAACATGAATCAAACAAAAGCTGGTAGGGTCTCTACCATCTCATTCTTCTGATGGAGGAATTTGTTTCACACAAGAGACATATGTGGCTCCCAACATAATGGCTCTTCTAAGACCACAACTTTTTTTTTTAAGTGCTAAGACCACAACTTTTACCATAATTTGATGAAGTAGTCAAATGTGAATGATGTACAATTACTTTTATATGAATCCATTACTTTATGTCCACTAATCACAACTGACCACTTCAAAGTTGTGTCTAAATGCTTTATAAGAACCCAAAAAAAAAAAAAAAAAAAAAAAAAAAACAGCCAGAATTATCTTGGTTTCTTCCATAAATCTTTGAATATACCAATTAACTTTCTACGTATCTCCCTTGATATCTCACATCACATTCAGGGCATACCGCCCTCTAAAATAACATAGTTGAGGTCACTTTCTTGATGTTTATATTTTTCTAATTAACATTAATGTGTGAGATTAATAGGGATATATTGTTTATTTATATCTATTTATATATGTTTTAAGATATGCTTTACATCATCTTAGTGGCATTAGCTTGCTAGGAATACAGACATGATTTTGCCAAGCAAGTACATGTTCCAGCAGGGTAATTTGAATAGGCTTCCTTCAGAGAAAACACCAATGTTACACAACCTACAAATTTCCATTAAAGTTTTATTGGCATCAGCTGAAAATCGATAGTGTCATAAAACAAAAGCAAAGCAGTTATTCAACAAAAAAAAAAAAAGAAAAAAAGAAAAAAAGAAAAAAAAGAAAAAAAGGAGACTTCTTCTAGATCGCCACAAATACAGAAAAGCCTACCCAAAGACAAATACATTGAACAAAGCTCTATTTCTTCAATATGGCTCAAGAAATACTCTAGCTAGCTTGGTTCATTTAGAAAGAGTAAAATAAAAATCCAAAAATGTTACAATTCACAATTGCACGAGCTACCAGAGAATCTCATGAACCTAATGTAACAAATGTTATTTTTGTTATGTGACAAGACTATTCCAAAATCATATTCCAATAGTCCTACTATTTGAGTCACTAATAATATTCCATGTTCAAGAATTGTCACTAAAGGATCCGGTTTTTTGAACAGAAAAAAGCATTATGTGGGAATTAGTTATCAATCTCCACAAACTAGAAAAGAGAGTAAAAAAAGTCAGGATTAAATTTTTAATGTTCTTAGACTATGTAGGTACCACTCCTAATTCTGTAACCGGCAGATTGCATGCAAACCCTGCAATATTTGCTTACCATAGATTATATGCATGAGTCCAAGGTAAAAGGAAAGAGTGGAATTGAATTGCTCATCGAATGTAACAAATCCCAAAAATGAAAGCTATAGGAAAATAAGGGGAATGTAGCAAGACCAATTCTAATAGCAATAGCATACCCAATGAGAAAGGGAATCAAGCCTCATAAAATTAAAAATAATTTACACTTGACATAAAAATTAAAAAAAATATATAAAAATATAAAAAAAAAAATATGTAAGACTCTCAATGCAAGTCCAAGATTCCTATTCAAGATATTCCTTATGAAAGCCATAAGAGAGGTCTCTAACCATGCAAACTCCAACTCTGAATGACCAACACTAACAGGGCCCCTTTGGCATGTGTTCACCTGTATAGTGTTATCAGGACAGTTGAGCACCAGCATCTGTCAACACCTTTTGATTCTCAATGCAGCAAATGTAGTTGCAAGTACCAAGCAAAGGCCAAGCTCTACTTAGGCAGAATTGCTAGAATAACAATACCAAATCTAAAATTCAAGAAATAACCCTCACTTGATGCCACATGACTTTTCATGCATGCTCCAGGTTTAAGGAAGCAGACGCCTCTACTGAAACCATACTATTTAGTAAGTTAATCTAGATGTAATGAGAAAACATAATAATATAAGTTGTCTACCCCCTAAGAGACATTTTAGTTTTTGGTAACCACATCTGGCCAACAAATCACTTAAGTTCTAACCATCTTGGCCTCTCCAGCTCTCTTTTCTTTGTGACACCACACCACCAAATTTTCATCAAATCTCATAGGCAACATTTGAGCAACATGAATCAACTAAGATAATCAAATTCTTTATGTTCCCAGTAATTTCTTGGTGATTTAAGTACACGGTCTCCACAATTTGTCAACTAAATCACAGTAGGTTCATTTGGACTGTGGGTTTGAGAACTATTTTGACTATTGAGAATTTATGTATGAGGAAGATGTTGACATAAATAATATAATGTTTACAATTGATAATAAATAGTTGAATACCATTCCTATGGATTTTCCTTTGTAACTTTTTCCAAACCTAAACAACGAGGAAAAAAAAAGGAGATTTGACCCCCCCCCCCCAATTTATCAAATTCCTCATGGAACTCATTTTCTGTAACAGTGGAAACATAAAACATTTAGAATCATGACCATTATAGAGCAAGACATATATTAAATAAAAATGATCTTATTTTTGAAATATAGAAATCATCTGTGTAATCAAAACTATATCCTGGCTATGAGTTGTCACTAAAATAAAATGATCCTATCCAATCAAGCGCAAAGTAGTGCAACCCAAAATCTGACATCTAGAGAAGATGAGAGTAAGTTTAAAATGTTGGTTTGAAACTTTCGATTTCAACTTGCCTAAATCCCAAACTAAAAGAATAAAGCCCAAATATTTTGCTTTAGTGAAGGATCTAAAATCAATGATATTCAAACACCAAAACCACATCCTTAGGGAGTTTAGGGTTTTGAAGTCATTCAAATCTAAGAAACAAAAAACCACATATGAAAAGAAAGAAAGAAGAAAAAAGTGATTCTGGTCGTTGAAAAAAAAAAAAGAAGAAGAAGAAGAAGAAAGAGTTCACACCTTGCCTTGCCCATCTTGGAGTTTGCAGAAGCAGTCTCAACTCTTAAGAGCATCGACATCGTCTTTACTTGATCGCCTTAGAAATCAGAATTGAAGGAACGCAAAAAAATTTTGGTTGCTTTTATATGCTTACATGTTCTACCGACAACTAGTAACCATTAAATTTAACTAAACAGCCAAGATTAAAGCCAATAGAATTGTGTGGTTTAGATTCAAAAAAAATTAAGGGTACCGACGAGTCTAAATTTTCTATCCCACTCTTCCTGCTTTACTATATACTCCACAAATGGAAACATGTCATATGCCCATCTATTTAATTAAATGCTAAATTTATGCATTTTATTATTTCAATTACCTAAATATGATGGGTTATTTATTTATTTATTTATTTTAAGAAATTGAAATAATAAAAGACATAAATTTAACATTTAATTAAATAGATGGATATGTGGCATATTTTTATTTGTGAAGAAGAGTGGAACAAAAGATTTGGACTCAATACCGACACCGTAGGATGAGTATGACCCATACTCAATATGCAACTTGTATCTTATGATCTATCACAATTGTAATTGCTGTTTCCCACCTGTCTTGTGCTCAAACACATAAATGATAAATCATAGACGGACTAGTGCAGCTTTGAATGGTAGGTTTGAAACATGGTTAGTTGCATGTTTGACTGGCAGCCTTTCTATGTGAAAGGCTGTACATTTTATCACACGAAGCTTTTAGATTAAAGTCTTGAAACTGAATTCTTAAGGACTAAGGCAAAAGCTATATTCCGGCATAGATTTCTTCTCTTATATGTGCCACCAGACTAGTTTCGTAAGTTTCTTCTAAAATCGGGTGCATCTCAAGGCTTTTAAAATCTCTTGCTTTGGCATCTCTCTTGGTGGTATTGGAGGCTGCAGCTGTGGTGGTAGACTAGTGCTAATTGTGTAGAACTCAGCTCTAGTCTCTAAAGATGGGACCTGGTGGAGGTGGTGGCGGTGGCGGTCATGGGGGTGGTGGTGGCGGTCATGGTGGAGGTGGGCCTGGTTGGGGTGGCGGTGGCGGTGGCTGGGGGGGCGGCGGCCCTGGAGGACCTGGATGGGGTGGTCCTGGAGGACCTGGCTGGGGTGGGCCTGGAGGTCCAGGCTGGGGCCCTGGACCTGGAGGTCCTGGTTGGGGACCTGGCTTTTTTGGTGGTTTTGCTGATGGTTTATGCAACATGGTATCTTCAGTGTAAGTGCAATTTCCCTTTTGTATTTAGTTTTTGCAATTATTACATCTAGGACTTTTGTAAGCAGCAGATAATGCTGACTTATATTACATTAGTATCACTTTGAATTTGCCATTTTATCCTCACTAGTATAATTTTTCCTTTTTCTTATACTTACAACAAAGTTTTGAATTATAGGGAAGACCACTGAGTTTTAAGGATCTGGGTGGTTAGCATAAATTATTATCTTTTGGATTATCCATTGACTGACATAGATTCTAAATTTTGTTTTATGTGTTTTTTTTTCCTCCTCTCTGGGGACTGCAGATTATCCTGCCTATGCTGTTGCTGGTTGCTACAAGACTGCTTTGGCGGACCCCGTGGCCCATATGGCCCAGGAGGGCCTGGCGGGCCTCCACGTTTCTGATTGGTTTATTTTTACTATACTGCAATGCTCATGTTTTACTTGAGTCCATGTAATAATGTTTGGTTTTATGATATTCCACTTTATATCCTTTTTTTTACTCTGGATTGTGAAAAAGGGAAACGAAATGATTCTTGGATAATACAGTTTGAGAAGTACCTCTTTTTTTCTTTTCTTTTCACTGATTTTCCTCCAATTTTGCAATGATCTCAAAGTATTGTTCAGTAAGGTTTCGTTTGAGAGTTTATAAGGGAATGAAATGGAATGATCATAAGGGAATAAAATAAAATGTATTTAAGTAAGAGAAATAAATAGAATGAAATAGAATTAAGTAATCTTGATTAAATGTTTTAAAATAAATGAATGGAATATAAGTAATCTTATTTGGGAGTAACATAGAGAGAATGAAATGAAATCATTTTATGACAATATTACTATTAGGCCCTTATTTTAAAATAAATGGTTGAATATATAGGGGTATTTTTGGAAGTTTTAGTAAAAATTCATTAAATCTAATTTTATTCCCTTTCATTCCTTCCAATTTTAGAGGAAATGAAAATTTGAGGTTTTAAAGGAATAGAGAGAAATGAGTATTCCCTCCTACCCACTCTATTCCCTTTCACTTAAACTCCCAAATAAGCAAATGAACTTTTCATTCTTTCCATTAAAACTCCCAAACAAGAGAAGGGAAGAATATTTTAAAATTATTTTTTTCATTCTTTTCCATTCTCTCCTCCCAATCGAGGGAATGTTTCTTCAATTGTATAGTATGGTGCCTATTTTTTACCAAAAAAAAAATAGTATGGTGCCAATTTTAGTTTATGAGACATGTTCCGAAGTAAAGCCGTACACAATGATGCAAAATATTGAGTTTAGCCAGCAACAGATAACTTTCTTTTTGCTGCCGAATAATTCTTAGACTTCTATCAAGGTGGTAGCTCTAAACTAATGCAAAAAGACAATTTAAGCATCATGGTGGATTTCAATTGAGTAACCCCCCATTATTGATCTCATCCTTATATTGTTCTATACAGCCTTATTTTATTGTTTTGACCCCTAAAATAAAATTTTGAACATTCTAACCCTAAATTTTGTTTAATTCCAATTGAATAAGCTTGAATATAATCATTTTAGTGCTATTTTCACAATAATTTTACAATATAAGTTAAGTGACAAGTTTTAATTGGTTTTTATCTAAACCCACAAATGACATCAGTATTTTATATATCTTTAACAATTTGTTAACTAAATTTTGTTGTGAAAGTGTTATCTCAGTAGCTAGCTATACTCTTAAAATTGCTGCTTCATTTTTTTAAAATAAATAAATCATTTCTCTAAACTCTGGCTTACTTTGTCATTGGCTATAGAATGAAATTGTTTTTCCTGCAATTTTCTTTTTCATTAGCAAAAAATTACATAACTTTTAACACACAAAAATTACAACACTATTGACCCGCCTAAAAAAAAATATATGGAGCCGCCACGGCTCTATTTGATAAAATATCTACCGTGAATAGGAGAAACTATAGCATGGCGCCCTATTAAAGTTGATGGGATCACACATTCCCTATTTGTGTATAATAATCATATTATTTGTACATCTCAATTATAATAAAATAAATAAATAAATAAAACACAAGAAGTTGGTTCTGTTACACTAATTTTCTATAATAATAAAAAGTGGATGCATTCGTGCTTCAACAATACAAGCACATGGTTTACTGAACTCTTTCCATTTTTATTTGCAACAAAAAGCTTTCAACAGGAAGATAAAACACACATGAGATCAAGTCAAGGAATTGTTAATAAACATAACAGTGTCAACAAAATTAAACAGGTAGTAGGATATAACCACTATTTATATTAGGGTAAAAAAAGCCTCTAGAACACAAGAACAGTATTAAGAAACTCACAAACTAGTCCCAACTCAGGTATCTGTCCAATATCTCACACTCAAAATACACTAGACAAGCACCAAAACGACCCAAAAGATGTACTTATGTTAACAAGAAGGCAACCAGCATAACCATGTTTAGCTGGTAACACCAACAATTTATGTACAGAGAAGAAAAAAAGAAAAAGAAAAAAAAAATCCTAAATGCATACATGGCAGCTTGAAGAAAGCTACTGGATTACTAGAGACTTGAGTTTTTGTTGACTGATGCCCCATGCTGCAACTAGCCTTCCAACCTGTCAGACAAATTTCAGGAACTTTATCAATAGAGGATTAGTAAATTTCTGGATTAGAACTATGTTCCAAGGAGCCTATAATGTAAGTTGTTATTCCATGTGAGAGCTAAAATCAACCTCATTAAAAGATTTAGTGGGGGAGATTTGTCATTATTCAGATTAAAAGCTCAAGTCAAAGACACTCTTAACTAATCATACACGATTCACAACTACTGCGACATTGACAGTTAGTTGTATTGGCAAGTCACTACATTACAATATAAATATTTCATTTTAAACACACTATCTTATTTTGAACTTTTGGATTACTTGTGCACATTCAGATTTCAGACAATGCAAAAGGCACTCAACCATGGAAAAATACTATTATATTAGTACTATAACATTTTTATAATTATTATTGTTGTTTGCTTCTACTCATATAGAAATTAAATATAGAGAATTTATATAATGAAACAAGATTCATACCTGCTTGTCACTTATTCACAAGCAATCTTTGTGTCAAAGCTGCTAAGACATATGGCAAATGCTTGGAAAGCTGAGATTGGATACTGATAATCCATTGTGAATACATCCTTTCCCACCTTTCCAAACTGGAGAATGACATTCTCATGCTCTGGCCCAGCAACTCCATTGTCGGTAGAAGCAACCAGCTGAAAATTCTTAACTGAAGCAACAGTCACCCGTCCATTGAAGTTCAGACACCAGCACTGGAGTTGTTCATGCCACCTAGGGGCCTTGTTCCTTAAGACCAGCATTCCTTCAGTTGGAACAGATGAATGTCCAGATCGGAAACTATCTGTCCGGATTGATTTTGATCTGAAGAAAGGGAGGGATGGAAAACTATCCACACTGCCAAGGAGGAATTCAGTCGGTGTGGGAGCCACACCTCCTGGCTCAACAGCAGAGTTGGGAATCGCATCCATGACACAGTGCATTCTTCTAGGACCCCTGGTTTCCAAAATATTAAAATCTCATTTTCACATAGAGAATATAGTGTAGTAACTGACCATGACGGTTGCCAGTTCTGTGTTGTTTTTCATTTTCTATGAAGAAAAAGAAGTACTTCAGCACCATCTTTCATACCTGGAGCCCAAGACATTCACCTCATATGAAATATGAGCAATGGAATAGTTGCCAGGAGGGACTTTGGGGGTGACTTGTCTATTAATTAGCCTGGTAGAACGACATTTGGTGACTTTCACTCCAGCATGTGGTGGTTGCGCATCAAATATTGTGAATTTGGTACCCAGAAAGTTCGATCTATATCACAGAAAGTGCAATTTACACTTAGGCCAACAAGATAAACAAGAACCAGTCCTGTCATGCCAGCTCAACATACCTCAATTTTCCAACATAGGTGCTACTCCCTTTTGACACATCATCAGAATTTAAAGAGATGATGTAATCTGTGTGAGTAGGACGTCGACACTTCCGTGCAGCAAGAAGGAACTTTCCATCATCAGTTGAAGCTGCCAAGATAAAAATGCAAAAGAGCAGCTCAGAGATGAGACTAAAAGAAAAGCTGAACCTTTCCTTTGCTAGTAGGAACCTAACTCTGTACCAATCAGACTAATCTCACAAAAGTGAAATCAAATATAACATATACTGAAAAGAAGAAACGTTTGGTTATTTGACCTTGATTTAAGCCGAGGTAAAGATAATATGTTTGGCTGCTACGATTCCGTTTGATGAAACACTGAAGGAGGGAGTCCCTTGGGCCAGGCTGCAAAAAGATAACCAAGGATTTTGAATGTTAGCTGGATGACAAAAGGCCACATGCAATAAAGATTATAACCTTACAAGAAAATACTTGATAGCAAGGTTTTCTGAGGAGGATAGCTGGCATCCAGTATTTGCTAACATATGAACATCATGAAGTACTTGCAACAAAATTCAAAATTTCAAGAATCACAAATATAAGCAGGGCTTGGATAGTCTTTAGAAACTAACCATCATTTAGAAGCAGCAATTCACTCCAAAATGGCAAATGCTACTGCTAATAAAGCCATTCCCCTGACTACATTAATTTTTTTTGTTTTTAATGGAATGCTTTTTTTAATTGGTAATAACACATGCACCCAGTGGATCTTGAACCCTCAACCTCACCCTCCAACTTACTCTCACAAGAGGAGGAGGTACCATTTAAGTTGAGCTCATTGGCATTTTTATCTAATGCTTTAGATTCAATATATTCCAAATCCATGTTAATGATCTGAGAAATTGACCATAACCGTTTCAAGTTAAATCATGTATCAACCCATAATTAACATGGATTTGGAATATATTGGCCAAATGTTTTACTAATATCACAAAACAAAAAGAAAATTAAATCCACTTTACATTTAGTTCTCTTGAGTGTTGTAATCTACATTGGTCTCACTTTATGGAAAGATGGGAGTTTGCTTCATTTTTAAAACCATGTTTTGCACCTGTGACAATAACTCTCTGTCTTGATGGACTATAACTTTCTTTTTCATTCCCCTCTTTTCTGTGTACAATGCGAGTGGATGGATCGCATTCTAAAAAATGTTTTAACAAATATCTGAATGACACTGGACCAGAATGCATTGATGTAAAGGTCTCCATTGATTGCTTGGTTGGAACCATAGAGGCATTGATATTTATAAAATGCCTAATTTCCCAGATTATCAAACTTCTAAGCAATATGCAATCTAACTTTTCTGATTTAATAATTTCCAGATTCCTCACAAACATCCCCAAACAGTTCTTATAATAACAGAGTGAGAGCCCATGTCTACTTTTTCTTCAAACCCAGATCTTCCCCCATTATCACACTGATAGTTGTATACGGATTTTCGTTCTAAAAAAATGTTGCAGGAAATTGGTACACAAAAGAAAGAACATTATAAATTGCATGACCCTTTTTTTTATAAATATAAATCACAAGATCTATTCTAAATTAAACCCATTAGTATGTGGGATCATGCAACCAGTGGATCAAATAGCTAAAGCTCAAGCATATGTTGTGCTTCTGGTTCCAAGCACCACTGGGTGGACACTGGACAAACTATTAAAACCAACCTTCTGACTCCCCAAATTCCAAAAGATTATGAGGCAACATCTTTGCTGACAAATGAAACTAATAATGTCATTGTTTATAGACCAGTTCCCACTATCCATTATAAACAAATTGAAAGGAAAAAAAGTCAAATTTGAAAATCCACTTGCTGCTCTTAATAGCTAGGAAGGTACATCATGTGAAATTTTCATTTCTAATTGTGGAATTACAATGATGGTAAGCATCTAAACCATACAGATACGACTGTATCATAACAAGAAACAAATATAAGGTAAAAACACAATGAAGAGGAACATGGTTGAATCATAAGCAGCAACTCATGTATGTTCAAACCTGCTTCAAGGAGATTGGAAATGTCAACTTGCCAGAAACCTCAGGGGATTTCACAATTTCTTTCATGATTTCTCTCCAATTCCTGCAAACACCAGCACAAGCAACCACATTTTTCCGGGGAGGCCAAGTATCTTCAGAGGTGTCTATCCTTATTAGCACATCCCTCAAAAGTTCCGGTGGCAAGTTAACCCAACAGCTCTGCTTCAAAGCATCAATTGTTGCCACCGCAGAGCTATCCTGGACCACCCGGTGCGACCTGGATCTCATCCCAGACACAAACTTCACCTCAAACCCTTTCCTAGAAATGCTCCCAAACTCACCTCTCATGTCCTGAATGATACTCTTAAACGACATTTTATGTCTCTTTAGTTCTTGACCTTTCTACATCTAAAATAACACAAAACTTAATATCAAAACATTCCCAATCCCTCCAAATAACCCACATTTCTCACAACATAATGAAATATGACCTCAGTATAAAAAAAAAAAGAAAAGAAATATGACCTAGTAAAACTAATGAAAAACCCCACAAATCTCAAAATCCAAAAGTCTTTACTCAGATGAAAATGACAAACTCAGATTCTTCCCCTAAACCATGAGAATAAATCAAAATCACTCCAAAACCGGTATATACACAACACTAAGCCATAAACACCCACATTTCTCACGAATTAAAAACCAGTAAACAAAAGCTTAGAAGCCCCAAAAGCTATAAATCCACAATTTGATCATTTTGACCAACCATCACCACAAATTCTCTTCCCCAAAAAATGTGAATCAACCATAATTCATTTTTAAAAAAAGGCATGAACCCAGAATCAAGCAACAGAAACCCAGAATTTAGATCCAAAATAAACTCAAAACTTAACCAAAGCTATGAATTTTGACCAATAAATTCAAAAACACAAAAATACCCAACAAAAAGTAACGAACTAAACCGCCAAATGCAACCAAATTTTGCAGTTTCTCTCAAACAATCACCGACCAAACACCCTACAAAAAGAAAACATTAAAAGTTTGCAACAAATAAACAGCAGTTTACAGGGATTGAAACAAACCAACAAACAAACAAACAAACCTCAAAATGCAATGCACTGTTACAGAAACTTGTTAAGGCCAAGAAAACCAAAGGGGAGTGATACCCATCAGTTACCATAGAAAGAAAATGGTATCACAGTACAGTCTACAGAAACATGTTAGGGTTTGTTTGGTCTGTGTGTCAGTGTGTGGTCCCAAGGGTTCCTTAGGACCACTGTGTTCTCTTGATGGATGCCTTTATCTAATGGCCACTGGCATGGTATGTCTCGGGTATTGCTCGGGTCAAAGTTCGGATCTTTGGGCCAGGACCCAAAAGACTTCTTTTTTTCTTTTTTTTTCTTTTCTTTTTTTTGCTTTTCCTTTTTCTTTTTCTTCTAAGTTCTAAGGAGGTGGCATGAATGTCGGATGGATTCTACTGAAAAGAGATAAATACTCGTGAAAGATGCTACATATGATCCTAAATAGTTACAATATATTGCTAATTCTGTAGTTAAAGTCATTTATACCGTCTTACATCCTTAAGTACTTTGTGCATAGAGAGGTAGTAATTAAGTTACAGCGCACTTGAGATGTCTATTTTAAAAACATATAACTTGAGATGTCTATTTTAAAAGCATATAAGTATCAAACTATTCCACGCCACAGACATAGGGCAATTTGCTTGTGATAATTTCTTAAGGGTGACTCCAAAAACATTGGGCAGAAGACTTTAAACTAGTAACTCATAGATTGATAGACAACATGAGGCCTATATGTAAACTGTTAATTGTCTAAATACTTTTTTTTTTTTTACAAGAATTGTCTAAATACTTAATCCCTTAGATTTATGAATGTTAATATAATTCTCACACACGCGCGCGCGCGCGCACACACACACACACACATATATATATATATAATACACACATATATAAAACAATAAAAATAGATGATTAAGCATTACATTCAAAATATCAAGAAAATTTCATGTTTTAAGGAAAACTCACACAACGGTTTTGTGTAATTTCCCAATAATAAATACAAAAATTTGCAAATACAAATACCTGAGGTCTTTTATTTATTATTATTATTATTATTTTTTTTTTTTTTTTTGAGAAGGGAGGTTAGATATGATAGAATTTTAACTTATGAGACAATTGAATATGAACATTTCTATATATGTAAACACACGTGTGAGTTGAGATGGGTTTTGCTTGGGCTTGAGATTGCTCACTTCTTCTTGTGGAAACCAAAAAATATAAATAAAAAATAATTTTCTTGAGACAAAAATAAAATATAAATTGATGGCTCAGTATCTTGTTCTTTTACATACTAGTTATTATTTTAGATCGATTATACTTTGCTTTATGGTTGAATGAAAACTATTTATGTATGCATAGAAAGAAACATAGAATGAGTATCAAAAGGCCTTTCCTTGCCAAAATAGGAGAGACATTACTTTTTCACGAAACACAACAAAAAAATAAAGCGCTACTATGGTAAATTGGTAATAACCAATAAGTGATTGGTTTTGAAATTTCAATGGCAAAATTAGAAAAATCCACTCTTAAGAAACTTCATAGAAAGGACGAAGGGCCTTTTTTTTTGCCAAATAATACATTTTGTCTAGGATTATTTGGTAGTTTCTTGAAAAAAAAAAACCTTTTATGTGACTCGTCTCCTATTTGATGTGGATTAGTGTAAAAAACATGTTGAAATCTATAGTATCTTTTTGTTTGCCTGTGTTAAAAAAAAAAAAAAAAAAAAAAAGGCATTATATATATATATATGTATTAATAATTTAATAGATAAGGCTCAGAGAAAATTTTATTATATTTTAATTGGATTCTCAATTTTGCGTCACGTGTCCTATTTAATTTTTAATTTAGTGCGCCAAGTGAATTATTGAGCGTAACCAATTAGATCCTAAATTGGATTTTAATTAGAGTCCAATTTTCCGCTACGTGTCCATCTAAGTTTTTAATTTTTGTAGCAAGTGAATTATTAGGTTTAATCGAATTGGAATTATCTTTGAAATTTTGGTTTTGATTGAATAATGAAAATTGCAGAAGAAGTATGTTCCAATATTTGGAATCTTCTGTATATGTGTTGTTGTAGTTTAAACTTGGTATCTGAATTGTTAAATTGTTAATTCACAGTTTCATTGTTCATCTATTAATCGTGTATAATAATATTGTTATTTGCAACCATCATGATATGATATCAACGATGTGATCATTTTGAATGCTTTCCTTTAGAGTTTAGATAGAGTCTATTTTATGATTAAAAAATTTTACAATTAAAAGACTTTTGAATTTTTATTTTTATTTTTAATTATTGGATACGTTGGATCTTAAATGACTTCTATTAAACTCCATCCTTTATGGCATCATTAAAAAGAAAACTCATATAGATAGGTATTAGGACATTTCTCATAAAATCATTAGATCTTAATTGGCATGTCTCACCAATTTTTAAGCTACTGGAGAATTCTATTAGAATTTTGTCACATCAAATTGTAGTGTAAGGACCAATTTAGCATCCTTTTTTTTTTTTTTTTTCCTTTGAAAAGGAGATCCAACTGTTAAATTATAAAAGCTTCTAAATCTGGATTTTAATTTGAATTTTTTGATAATTTACCTACTTGGTACTTGGTAGTTCAGTTGTTACCATTTTGTTCCTATATTTATTTCTCTAGTAGCTTTTGTTAGCATGGGCAAAACAATTGGATCCAGGGAATTCTTTGCTAGGAGAAGCCAAAGCAACTTGGTGTGCTGCTATGAGAGGTTATAGTAATATAATATTGGAAGGTGATGCTCTAAATGTTATTGA
Source organism: Quercus lobata (assembly GCF_001633185.2). Lineage (NCBI taxonomy): Eukaryota > Viridiplantae > Streptophyta > Magnoliopsida > Fagales > Fagaceae > Quercus > Quercus lobata. The sequence goes on along the minus strand of NC_044915.1, from coordinate 24,192,824 downwards.
GCCCTTGAAGAATGTAGATTTTGTCCCTCACTAGAGTATCAAACCCATATCTGATGATATTTTGTATTTCACAAAAATTTTTGTAAATGTTTCTTTCTCTTTTATAAATTGAAAGGGCAATGTCCCTGCTAATCTTCTTGTCCAATGGGCTGCTTTTGTATCTTGGTTTGGGCCAATTCCCATCTCCATTCTGCCTTTATCTGTGGTGAAAGTTTTAGATAAAGATGGTTCCAAGTCCAAACCTTTTTGTATTTCCCCTATATTGAGTTATGTAATAAAATATTTATTCAGCAAAAAAAAAAAAAAATACTATCTTGTTTTTAATAGTTACAATAAGTTTGAGGCGGGAGGGAAGGGGGGTTTGAACACTGTAACAATAATTAAGAGCACATTATACCACTTACACTTTTCAAGAACTATTGTTTATTAATTAGATTAAAAACTCAATTAAGAGCAATGCAGTAGCTTGAAGATTGACCATACACGAGTTTACAAGAAAAAAGAGTTATAATATTAGATATGGTTGAAGGATGTTCCACCTTTTCTTATCGATTTTCTAATGCATGACATTTATAACATGAATGTCTGATACCAAATTTTGCGTCATTAAAAATGATATTTGTTTATTAGAAAAACAAAAAACACTTATGTAGAGGGTTGGAATCAACAGACCGATCCAAGTTAGAAACTCTGTAAAAACTGTATTCAAGGGTCATTCTGCCATTAAATGCGGTAGGTTGAGTGTATATAGTGCATTTAATGTGGAAGTGATGGGTACTTTATATGGGAACTTCCCGTTTTCTTTACCTGAACATCTCTACTTATTTCCTCGATCTTCAGTCTTCTGGCTCAGGTGGCTTATCTAAAGTCTCCTGAGGAGTGTTCGCTACTTAGACTCCTCAGGTGGTTCATTTCTTCGGTTTCAATACCTGGGCTCTTATCAACGTGTTGGGCCGAAGTTGATGAGAAGTTGGGCCCACCTCCTCCTCTGGTTGGACCTAATTGGCAATATTTAGTGTTCAAACCTTACCCTTCCACAACTTACATGACAACATCCTATAAAAAAAAGAAGTCAAATATTTTTATTTCATGTTATCTATTGTTTATTATGGAAAAGAAACCCTTGCATGACAACATCCTATTAATTTTATATAAAAAAAAAAAGTTAAATACTTTTATTTCGTAATATTCATTCATTTTTTTAGCCTAAAAAAAAAATATTATTCATTCATTCTAAGTTAATTGATTGAATTTTATAACATTATCAATATTTTAAGTAGAGATCAAAACAATGACAATTAACAGTTAAGTAAATGAAAAAGTATAAAAAAAAGGTGGTAAATATTAATTTCAAAGATGAAGGGATAAAGTTCTAAGAATCTAATTTATTGCATAATGGAGTTATCCAATAAATTCTAAAAATGTAAGAATAAAATTCAATCGTTTTACATTTTCCTTTTTAGAAATACTATTATACTTCTAAACTTAGAATGACCAAGTTTTAAAATGTGTTATAGATAATACTAAACTAGTCATTAATAATAATTAAAAAAAAAAAAAATCAAAGTTAGTCGGTATTGACATAGTACAACATTATCTAAGTATTAAAGAAACGTCATATTCATAATATTTTCACCACAAATTTTAGATGATATATTTTTTTTCTACCAGCAACAATATGCTACCTAAGATTAGTATTAAAGTCAATAAAAATTTCATTTTCTTGAAATATCCGAAGTGACAGGCTGTCGTCGACAAAATTAGCAGTTCTTACCAAGAGTCAAAAAGTCAATTCAGATTTTTCTTGCCCGTGAGGCAAAAAAACATTAACAACAACAATCTTAATTTAACTAACATTAACATGATAGCGTAGACTTAACAACAAAGGGCCCCACCAAATTAAAAGATTTTTTTTTTCTTTCTTAAAAAAGAAAAGAAAAACAAATTAAAGGTTCTTTCTTTTAAAATTGTTTGATTTTGATTTTTGATATTCACAAAATCTGTCGGTTGAAAATGAACAGATAAAATATCTACCTCCCGTGTTCGTTACCACACCGTATAAAAATCTGACCGCACCTTCCTTTCGCGCCGTGGGCTTCAACTTTTCTTTATAGCTCTCTCTCTAGATAGAGAGTCTCAACTCGTTCTCTCTCTCTCTCTCTCTCTCTCTAGAAAGAGAAGCTCAGATTCGCTACAGATTACCATGAGAAGCGACTTGTAGGTAGATTTTTCTCTTTTTCTTTCTCAGTTTATTAGTCTTTAGTTCTTGTTTGGTTCTTGAGAAAATCGAGTAAAGAGAAAAAAAAAAAGGAGGAAAGTAAAATCTTAAGTTAAGTCTTAAGCTTTTTTGTTTGATGGTTTTGTTTATGATAATTGGTTAGCGGCAATGATTCTGAGTTTGCTTTTTTGTTTTTGGTTGCTGAGAAAACGTAGGGAATGAGAGAAAGTAAAAAAAGAAGGGAATGTGAAATCTTAGGTCTTAATTTATATTTATATTTTGCTTGATTTTGTTTTTTTTTTTTTTTAAAGGTGGAAGAGAGCTGAATTGGTTAGTTAGTGAAAACGATATTGAGGTTGCTTTTGTGTTTGGTTGCCCAGAAAGTGAGGGATGAAAAGAACAGAAAGCTATGGCGTAGGTGTTAAGTTTTCTATTGTTCTTTGCTTCTGATTCGTTTAGAGCTGAAATGGTTGAGTATAGAAGGAAAAAGGAATGAATCTAAGAAAAAACAAACACAAAAGAGAAACTTTTTGAGGCTTAGGATATTTTGGTTTTGCTTCTTTGTTCTAATTCACATCTTTTTGACTTTAAAAAAAATGCTTTTTTGTTTTCTACTGAAAATAACTGAATTATTCAGTTTTATTTTTTGAACTCTTTTTTAAATGTTTAAATAGAGGACATTGTTTGGTTGTATAATCACATCTCTTTTTAGCCTTTTAGGTTTATAAAAATGGTATAATTTGATGTTATATTGTTTCATATTCATATTTATTTGAAATTTTCATCATGTATGTTTATAATTTGTATATAGTTATTATGGGAAAATGGGGTACTCACTTTTTTAATATACCTATGAATTTATGTATATCTTTGTGTCTATGAACAGAGAGTTTCTTGTGCCTATTTGAGATTGAAGTGGCTTCATGGGTTTCAGTATGAGCTCTTTTTTTATGAACTTGGGTGTGGCAGCCCCTAATGAAACTTCGGTCAATTCTATTACTTTATTTGTGTTGCTTCTTACTGCTTGTATTGTGATCGGGCATCTTCTAGAGAAGAGTAGATGGATGACTGAGTCGATTACTGCCCTTGCCATTGTGAGTTTCTCTAACTGATATACAATTAGTTGGTGGCTTGCTAGTTTCGATTGTAATTACCCATGATTTATGTAGTATTATGGAAGTCTGTGGAGTCATTGTTTTTGGGGTTGATTGCAGGGTCTCTGTACTGGAATTGTAATTCTACTAAATACTAAGGGAAAAAGCTCACACGTCTTAGTCTTTAGTGAAGATCTCTTCTTTATATATCTTCTTCCACCCATTATCTTTAATGCTGGGTAAGTTTGGTTCTCTTTATCACAACCTTTACCTTTTTGGTTGATGCTTTTTGCCATTTTCAATACATCTCAATGATGCTACTTCTGAATATTACAATTGATTTCTATGAAAGATTAAATTCCTGTTTATTGTTAGGAGGTTTAAGTATATTATATGGAGTTGTAGCCGTGCTGCATTTTATTTGCGACTAGTAATAATGGTTCATTTATTTATTTGTCTGCATTCCAAATTTGATTTGAAGTGTAATTGGGGAAGATGCAGGCTCCAGATTATTTTCTTCCTACCTCCTCTTTTTAGCTTCTGAGACTTAGCCCATAATCTAGATAAAAGGTTACTGTGAAACTACAGTGTCTACTGCTGTCAGCAAACCATACATTCAATTAATGAACTTGAAATTATTAACAGCAATAGTCTTCCTGATGTTCCTATTCATATTCCTCCTTGACCTTAAACTCTAGATTTTAGAACATCTCTGCATTTTGAACTCTTTACCCATTGTATCTGTTTTCATGGACTACCGTAATCAACAACAACATAAAGCTTAGCTAATTTCCTCCTTAGCTGAGTATTTATATACCCCGTGCTTATATTTGAGTTTGAACTGTTATCTTTAGCTGTCTGGTCTTCATTTTAGTCAATTTTATTAATTTGTGTGAACTTTGGATGGATTGTGCATATCGTCTTTTTAATGCTGGTATTGGAGAGAAATTTATGAATGTCAAAGATTGAATTTTGGTGCCTTGTTTCCTGACCAGATCCTTTCCTGTTCAGGTTTCAGGTGAAAAAGAAGCAATTTTTCCGAAACTTTATGACAATCACTTTGTTTGGTGCTGTTGGTACTTTGATATCCTTTACCATCATATCGCTAGGTATGTTGAGAATGTGCAGGCATGCTTACATCAGATGGATATGGCAACATGCAGTCTTCAATAAAATGTTGCATTATTTGATGTAATTTAGCTAACATGCATATATATATTACCTAATTGGTATCGATTCAGAATATGCTCTTTTTTTTGGTCATGTTGTAACTTACAGAATCTTGATCCAGGTTCAATGCAGCTATTCAAAAAATTGGATATTGGCTTCCTGGAGATTGGAGATTATCTCGGTAATCTCTCACTTTCTTTTGTTAATTTGCATATGAATGCTTGGCAGACGTAGATTTTCTGTGGGTGTTGGGTCTTTTGGATAACATATATGAAGTTGGGGTTCAGACTCTGCATGCCTCTTTGCTCTATGGATTGGGTTGGAATTTAACCCATGCACAAGTGTTTTGATGAATCCCATTGAAACTCGAAATCTTTGGCTCATTAAAATTCATGGTTATGTTTATGTAAATTTTTTGCTAAAACAAATAATATGTGCGCTATCTTTAATGTTCTCTCTCTAATTGCCTGTGTATGATACCATTTCCATTGCTCTACCCATGATTGGTTGCAAAAAAATCCCCTGCCTCTTAAAAGTTATATCTTCACTTAAAGCTTAAAATATGTTATGCCTTGTACTGCTTTATTCTTTGGACTCGGTCCTAAATATTGCATTTCTTCATTTTTTGTAGCAATTGGAGCTATATTCTCAGCTACAGATTCTGTTTGCACATTACAGGTATAAAAGTATTGTCAAGGTGTTGGCTTTATGTACAATAGCTAGAAATTAGTGAATAACTAGATAAACATTCCTTATAAAGTTCCCCTATGATATGGCAGGTGCTTAATCAGGAAGAAACACCTTTCCTGTACAGTGTAGTCTTTGGGGAAGGTGTACTCAATGATGCCACATCTGTGGTACTTTTCAATGCAATTCAGAGATTTGACCTTTCTCATATCACCTCAACCAATGTCATGCAATTCATTGGCAATTTCTTATCTTTATTCTTCACCAGCACGGTGCTGGGGGTAGCAGTGAGTCCCTCTCTCTCTCTCTCTCTCTCTCCCCCCCTTTGTGTGTTTTTGAGCACACTGCACATGCATGTATGTTTGCTTATCTTTCCAATTGTTTACACTGCCTTATTACTGCTATTTAAGTTCAACAACGTAAATTCTCCTTTTTCATTCTGTGTGATAACAATTGGAGTATGAATTGTGTTTCTCCGTGCTCCTGGGACCATTTAGCTCACCTTAGCAAGGATCCTAAATGAATTAGCAAACTAATATGCTCCATTGAATGAGGTGAGAGTAGAAATTCTTGGTAACATCTGAGTATGGGGGAAGTTCTAATCACTGGGCTTTTCTATATCATGAAGATTCAATGGTGATAGAAATCCAATTACTTAAGCCCCAGGTTTTTCTGGAAGAAAAATCCTTTTTTTTAATAAGTAAGAATGTTATATATAACAATGGCTACTCTATGCATGAAGAACATAGAGAAACCCAGAAGATACAAGAAGAAGAAAACAGAGAAAAAACAAAAAAGAAAAGGTGATGGTGCATGTGATGCAGTCATGCGGTTTTAGTTTTATTTTTCCTTTTTTTAGGAGAGGGCGGGGGGGGAATCACTTGGCTTTTCTCATTGGAAAGATTCAATGGTAGTAATTGAGATCCAATTACTTAAGCCTCAGATTCTTCTGGAAGGCAGTTTTTTTTGGGACCAAAGTGATGTTGTATGAGATGCAGCCATGCAGTTTTAGTTTTAGTGTATTTTTATATTCTTTTTTTTGTTATTTTATTAGGCATGGGGAATTATATCTTTTATTGACATTTTGTATCTTTTACTTACAGGTTGGATTGCTTAGTGCATACATAATAAAGAAGTTGTACTTTGGCAGGTAGCGAAGGGCAAGAATTGCGATTTGCTTATTATTTAATTCAATTGATCTGTTGTATTATTTGATGTATAAAAAAGTTATGCTTTAGTTTGATTGGGGAACTTTAGGTGTAGTTCAGTATTATTATATTGATTGGTGTGGTGCACCTTGGATTATAACAGCTATTTGGCTATAGAGAACAATTTAGATATGGAATTAGTATTCTAAATATTATTATGATCAATTTGGAACATAAAATCAATAATTTATTTTCTATGAAAAATTGAATAATGTGGGATGAATTAAAGTTTTATATGCATAGCAATTGTCCGGAATGGCCCATGAATTTTAGCATGTGAAGCTTTTAAAACTATTTTTTTTCATTACCAGTGTACTGGATGTGCTGGTATTTCATTGTTGTGATTCTCTTTTGAAAAAAAGGAAGAAAAAAAAGAACTTCTGATCTTCTGTTGTATCAAAAAGAAAAACTGTATACAATATGTTCCTATTCTTTTACATATTTATTTATTTACTTGAAATTGAAGTCATTAAAATTTTTTGGTAGGCACTCCACTGATCGTGAAGTTGCTCTAATGATGCTAATGGCTTACCTTTCGTATATGATGGCTGAAGTAAGATTTTTTAATCTTGAGCTGAAACTTTTGTTTCAGGTCTAGTTATTGGGTTTTATGTCACTGACCTTTGTATTCTAATGATTGTTAATACTTTCCAGCTATTCTATTTAAGTGGCATTCTTACCGTGTTCTTTTGTGGGATTGTCATGTCGCATTACACCTGGCATAATGTGACTGAAAGTTCAAGAATCACAACTAAGTATGTTAACTCTGTAAATAGTTTCTTAAACTTTTGAGACCCACAAACCCTCCCTCCCCTTCATCTCCCGTCATATGATATGTTTTTTCTGAACATCATTAAAACACTTATTTTTCCTTTCCTATTTATGTGTAGGCATTCTTTTGCAACATTGTCATTTGTCTTAGAGATTTTCATCTTCCTATATGTTGGTATGGATGCCTTGGACATGGAGAAGTGGGAATTTGCTTCCAAGAGGTAATATATACAAGTGTTCAAAAGGATAATGCAATCAAGCTTATTCTTCTCTTGTTTAATCTAAATATGTTGTTCCCCTTGTTTTTAGGATCATAAAAATGTTTAATTTCTTTTATATTTATCACAATGCTTTTCAATGTAACTTGTTTTTTTCTTTTTTGTAACTGGATCTTCATTCTAATTTTCAGTCCTAAGACATCGGTTGGTGTGAGTTCGATATTGCTTGCGTTGGTTCTGATTGGAAGAGCAGCTTTTGTATTCCCTCTATGTTTTATATCCAACTTAACTAAGAAGTCTCAGGGCAACAAAATAAGATTTAAGCAGCAGGTAGTATCTTTGGTATTATTGTGTTGAGTTTCCCATCTCCCTGAATTCTCAATGAATCTTTATTATAACTCAAACAGGTGACCATATGGTGGGCTGGACTCATGCGAGGTGCTGTATCTGTGGCACTTGCTTATAATCAGGTAAAATGGGGACAAGTTTACTGTGCTACTCATCACCAGTGTTAAGGCATCCTGCACATTGAGGGAGTTAGGACATGCATAGGTTACTCCACTTTGTGTGTAAGTCATAAAATGGGATGTATGCTTTAGTGGTGAGGATGTCATTTTCCTTGTTTCTTGGTGCATTTTTCACCCTACTACACTATATATTCTCGTTGGTCCTACTGTTTTCAATACGTAGAACTAAATTAATGATACATGGGATGAGATCCCCTCTCATTGAATCCTCCAATTCCTTCTAATTTTTATTTAGATGTAAGATATGTGGCATTTAAAAATCAAATGAATGCCAAGTGTTGCTTATCTGGCTAAAAATGGGAGGAAATTAGAGGGGATCCTTTACCATGATACAAAATGTCATCTTTGTTTATTTGTGGTGGTTTTTACATTTGATGAAGTCTGTATTATGATGTGTGCAGTTTGCTAGTTCAGGGCATACTCAATTGCCAGGGAATGCAATCATGATCACCAGCACCATTACAGTCGTTCTCTTCACTACTGTGGTAAGAGATCTCATTCCACTGAGGTTAAAAATTCCTAAACTTTGGACTGCTCTCTAGTACTTGCCATAATTTCCAATTTATGTTATTTAAACACGGTGATTTCCACTACTGGGTTAATGTGGTTAAACTTTTAATTGACATTTTGTACGTGGATAAGAGGTTGGACATTAGTTCAATGAAAAGTGCTTCCACCCAAGTGATGTGTCATGAGTTTCAGCTCATGAATTAGGTTCTCCAAAATTGGGGGTAAGGTTGTTTACTGACCACCTCTCTTGTAGTCCCTGCAAAAGCAAGAGTCTTATGTAGTAGGTACGACCTTTTATCTACAATAGGCAAAAGCAAGAGTCTTTTGCAGTATACTTCACAGCCTTTGATCATAAGTGGCAGTCTCACTCCCAAAGGGATCCCCATCGGGTTGAGTGGTGCTTGGTTTAGGGAATTATTACCACCATGCTACAAAGGTGGTTTTTTTTTTTTTTTTGGTGAAAAGGAACTTGTATAAAAGAAAGAGCAGAGGCCGAAGCCAGCAGAGGCCAAAGCATTTATGTTACCTTTTATACTTGAATAAGTCATATCTAGATCATCCTGGGGTACTAGATAGTTCTCTGTTAATGAGCTCCTTATTTTCAAGTTTTCCTGTTTAGTTCCTTGGATTGGACTTGCTTCTATTTAGAACATCATAAAGGCTAGTTGCAGCCCTAGCCCATCCAGCAAGTTATTTGTTGTGTGCAATTGTGACCATTGTATTGGCATGTCGTTTGTAGTCTCTGAAAGATGATAGCTATGATAGGATTTTCTTTGTTAGATTTATTTATCATGTTCATTCTCCAAGTTATCATTGATTTGTGGACATTTCAGGTGGGTGGATTATTGACAAAGCCTATTGTAAGGTTCTTGCTACCACAACAGAAACACTCGAGTGGCATAATATCCCCTGATTTGTCATCGTCAAAGTCTTTGAATCTTCCACTTCTTGGCATCAATGGGCAAGAACCAGAAGGTAACTTAAGTACCAACGTTACCCGTCCATCTAGTTTACGAATGCTCTGGACTACCCCAAGTCGCACTGTCCATTGCTATTGGCGAAAGTTTGACGATGCTTTCATGCGTCCTGTGTTTGGTGGGAGGGGTTTTGTTCCTTTTATCCCTGGTTCACCAACGGAAACGGAAGGAATTATCCATTAATGGGAAATAGGAGAAATATATGTAGTAGATATAGAATTTTGAAGATATCTTCTAGTTACGGTATTTGGCGTTCCACCGGCATTTTCTTGTGTAAATAAAATTAAAAAAAAAGAAGTGTTATTATACAATTTCACTTGGAACGCTCATTACTGTGATTCAAACTATAATGTGGACACTGTTTTTTTGATGTATGAACTTTTATATAGATATCCAAAAACAAAAGAGAAATATTATCATGGTAAAAGGCCACAACAATGGAGTCTGACATAAAAAATAAAAAAAGGGTTATGTAATGCCCTGCCGTACTGACTGGGGAAATTGTGGTCTTGAATACTTATTTAATTTTTATTTTCTTCAGAGTTTTTTAAGTCAAAAGAAATAGGCCATTCTCGGGGTGTGAGAGTTTGGTTTGCATTAATCTGCATTCTGCTATTTGTTGATTATAAATTGCTGCCAAATTTTGTCCCAACTTAGAAATACACAATATAAGAGCATTCGCATCAGGTATATATTTGGCATTTGGCACATCAAACACTAATATATTCATGAGATGTTCCAAATCTCAAAAAAAAATTTCAACATACTACAGTGCAGTTTCATTTATGGAACTGCATTGTAGCATGCTACAAAATTTTTTATTATTTGTTTATTCACTCCGGTGGACCCGTATCTCTCTCATTTATTCACTCACACACTCTCTTTCCTCTCATCTGGATTTTTGCTCTCTTTGCCCGCCATTTCTTCTCTCTCTCTTTCTCTCTCTTCCCTCTCCTCCCTGCTCAAGATCTTTGTTTGCCTCTCTTTGCTTCCTACTCTAACCAAACCCAGATTGGAGCCATATTTGTCTGAAGCTGTGTCGTCCTCCACAGCTCTTGCTGCTTCATTCTCCACAACTCGCCGCCAACCTCGAAGCATTTTCCCTCATGTCGCACCGACAACCTTCTTGCATCTTCCGACCTCCCACCTTCGGATCTCTCTCAATCGGGTTGTGGGTGTGAGATTTGGGATGGATTTTGATGTGCTGTGTTTGTGGTTGTGGGTGGTGGTGCTATGGGCAATTTTGGGTTATGGATTGTTGAGGTGGTGTGATTTGATGGTGGATTTGGCAATGGTGGTGTGATTTGTTGGGTGTTTATGTGGTGTTTGATGTGGTGGTTTTGGTGTCTTTGATGGTGGGTTGTGGGGTGATGGACGGTGGTGACTGGTACGGTGGGATGTGGGGAGGTGGGTTTTTTATTTTGCATTTTTATATATTGTTGGTTTTTTTAATATTATTTTAATATTTGTATATATTCTTTTAATGCTATTGAAGAATAGAAGATGTGGTGTACATTGAATTGTAAAATGGTGTGTTAAAATAATAAAATAGTCTTTTGGATGTGTCAAAATAGCTTTTTTTTTTTTCCAACTTTTGATGAGAATGCTCTAAGAAATAAAATGAAATTAGTCTTTTATGTTGTAAAAAGGTTAGGAACTTTGGAGTTTAAAATTTAAATAAATGATTTATCAATGTAATCAACTAACCAATAAATTCTTTTAATTACTCCATATCCTATTCATTTTTAAGAATCATGTCTAATTATAGTTTACCCCTTCTTATATGATAATAAAATATTGAAATGATATTTTGATACCAAAGGTGTTTTTTCCCTTCTTAAATTTAGTGGAATTATGGTTATTATTATAATAGTTACAAATTACAATAGGGAGAGAGGATTTGAATCCTAAATTTATTTGTTAGAAACATTAAAAAGTGTCAATTGAATTACAAAGCTCTCGATGGTTTTCTATTATTCTAGTGGCTAAAGTGGGTAAAAATGACAAAATACCCCTTTTGCCCAAAAGATCCAGCAAAATGCCCATGTTTTGAAACTATCTAGCGAAATGCCCTTGTTTTGAAACTTGATTTTCTAAAAATCGAGTTTCAATGTAAAACTCGATTTGTAGAAAATCAAGTTATAGGCAATCAAGCGTAAAAAAAAAAAAAAAAAAAAAAATTATGGAATTCCATTTGAAATTTTTCAAGGAACTCGAGTTCCTTACTGAAATTCGATTTTTAGAAAATCGAATTTCAAAACAGGGGCATTTTGCTGGAACTTTTGGGCGAAATGGGTATTTTGCCATTTTAGCTGGCTATAAAGTGTGTGTGGTTAGTATTTGTGGTCTTGTCCTTAAGTTTATTTTAATTATTTTATTATATATATATATAGATTAGTTGAATTAAAACGCTTATAAAAAAAATGCTTAGTTGTTTTGAATTTATTCATTTTTTTTTAATATTACATTATTTGTTCACTAAGTATTTGAATTCAATTGGAATTCAATTAGAAAATCTAAAGTATTGTAGGTTTGTACCTAAGGTTTTGATAAACTATCTTTACAAATTTCCTTCAAAATAAACTAGTTCAAAGAAGGAGTTACTGTGGAGAGCAAAAGAATCGGCTGCCAAAGGTGGAGACTATGAGCCAGTTGTCACCCTTAGACGTGATCTCAATGTTTTGCTTGACAGGGAAAGCTGGATGTGGAGACAGAGAGCAAGAACACAATGGTTGGCGAAAGGAGATAAGAATACAAAGTGTTTTCATGTGGTGGCTACTCAGAGAAAAAGAAGAAACTTTATAAAAGGAATTCGAGAGAAGGAAGGGGTATGGCAGTCAGAGGATGAGGTAGTGTCTTCAATTTTTGTTGACTTTTATACCAGACTCTTTACGTCATCAAATGCCCATGATATTGACCGAGTCTTAGAGGGAGTGAATAAGGTTGTTTCTGACAATATGAATGCCGAATTGTTGATGCCTTATAGCAAAGAAGAGGTGGATGTAGCTATTAAACAAATGGCATCGTTAAAAGCACCAAGTCCAGATGGGATGCTGCCCATTTTTTATCAGTCCTTTTGGCAAAATGTGGGCTCAAAAGTTACTGAAGCTATCCTCTCCTGTTTGAATTCTGATGATTGCCTTTTGTTTTGTAGGTCAAACGCAGCTGAATGCCAAAAAATTCAGCTTCTTCTTGATTGGTACGAAGCTGCATCGGGCCAGCAATTGAACAAGGCTAAGACCACTATCGAAGACCACTATCTTCTTTACCTGAAATACTTCTGCAGAGGTTGAACAGGAGATTAAGGATCTTTTGGGAGTGCCGGCCATAAAGCAATATGACAAATATTTGGGTTTGCCATCTCTTGTGGGGAGGCAGAAAAAAGCTTGCTTCAATCAGATTAAGGAAAGGATTTGGAATAAGATGCAAAGTTGGAAAGAGAGACTATTATCTCAAGCCGGGAAGGAAGTAATGATTAAGGCCGTGATCCAATCCATCCCCACTTACCTGAAATACTTCTGCAGAGGTTGAACAGGAGATTAAGGATCTTTTGGGAGTGCCGGCCATAAAGCAATATGACAAATATTTGGGTTTGCCATCTCTTGTGGGGAGGCAGAAAAAAGCTTGCTTCAATCAGATTAAGGAAAGGATTTGGAATAAGATGCAAAGTTGGAAAGAGAGACTATTATCTCAAGCCGGGAAGGAAGTAATGATTAAGGCCGTGATCCAATCCATCCCCACTTACTCTATGAATGTGTTTCGCTTGCCACTTAGGTTGATTAAAGACATTGAGTCTTGATCCGCAAATTTTGGTGGGGGAATCAAGATAAACACAAGGAAGATGCAATGGGTGAAGTGGAGGACGCTCTGCTCCTCAAAATCTCTTGAGGTATGGGATTTCGTGATCTTCGACAATAATGATGCACTCCTTGGTAAACAGGTGTGGAGGCTTTTTCATGAAAAGATACTTCGCTTTATAAAGTGTTCAAGCCAAAATATTTTCCTTCGGTTGTATTCTGGATGCTGAGATCAACCCACGAAGCTCTATGAATGTGTTTCGCTTGCCACTTAGGTTGATTAAAGACATTGAGTCTATGATCCGCAAATTTTGGTGGGGGAATCAAGATAACACAAGGAAGATGCAATGGGTGAAGTGGAGGACGCTCTGCTCCTCAAAATCTCTTGGAGGTATGGGATTTCGTGATCTTCGACAATTTAATGATGCACTCCTTGGTAAACAGGTGTGGAGGCTTTTTCATAAAAAAGATACTTCGCTTTATAAAGTGTTCAAGCCAAAATATTTTCCTTCGGGTTGTATTCTGGATGCTGAGATCAACCCACGAAGCTCTTTTGCATGGAAAAGTATAATGCAGGCAAAGGATGTTATTTGTAAGGGTGCAAGATGGCGTGTTGGGGATGGCTCTTCAATAGATATATGGAAGCACATGTGGATAGACTCTTCAGGGGGTGGAAAAATACTTTCTCCTCGGCTGAACTCATCTTTGGTTGTAGTAAAGGATTTGTTTATCATTGGAACGAAGATGTGGAATTCGGACCTAATTGATCAGAATTTCTAACCTTGGGAGGCTGAATGCATAAAGAGCATGCCTGTTAGTTTTCATACTGACAGGGATTCACTTATTTGGCCGTGGACCTCAGATGGAGTATACTTGGTTAGGAGTGCTTACCAGATTTTGGCTAATGATTCTCTCTTATCCCAGGCAGGTTCATCCAATCCAGATGACTCAAAGCCCTTGTGGAATGGTATCTGGAAACTCAAGGTCCCTAACAAAGTCAAGCACTTCATGTGGCAGGCAGCAAATGAATCTCTACCTACAAAGTGCAACCTCTGTGCACGACATGTCCTACTTGAAAGTAGTTGTGGATTGTGCGAAGAGTTTCCAAAAGACGTCATACATTGCCTATGGCTGTGTGATCACGTCAAGTGTATTTGGCTCTCAGATCAAACCTTCCACTACCCACGTACAAGGAAGTTTAGATGCTTTGGTGACTTGGTGTCCTTTGTGTTATCAGAATTACCATCAGGTACTGCTGCGCTATTTTCTATGGTAGCTTGGTGTATCTGGACTAGACGTAACAAGTTGAGAGAAAGGCAACCGTGTGGGATGTTAGAGAAACTGTGAAGAGAGCGAGGGAGTTGCTGTAGGAATTTACTGATGTTCAAGACACTCCTGTACGGTCTGCTATTCCTCGGGTGGAGGCGAGATGGAAGCCACCTAGTGCCGGGCTTTTCAAGATCAATTTCAACGGAGCTGTGTTTGCGGATAGGTCGTTGGCTGGGCTGGGTATTGTCATCCGCGATGAGTTCGGGCTAATCATCGTGACCCTTAGTCAGAAAATCCCTTTGCCAAGCTCAGTGGAATTGGTGGAAGCTCTGGCAGCACGGTGTGCTCTTATTTTCGCCCAAGAGATCAACATCTTCAAGGCCGAGGTGGAAGGGGACTCCTTGAAAGTCATTCAGGCACTCAATAACCCAAAGCCCAACAGAACTCAGATGGGCCACATTATAAGTGATATCCAAAGATTAGTTGCTGGCATGCAGAGTTTTATTTTCAATCATACACGTAGGGGGGGGGGGCAATAGATTAGCCCATTCCCTTGCAAAGATAGCAGTTTTAGCTGCTGATACAGATGTGTGGTTAGAAGAACTACCACAAGACTTGATTGATGTATTTTAGTTTGATTTGTCTTAATGAAGTTGACTTACCTTTCCCTCAAAAAAAAAAAAAAAAAAAAAAAAAAAAAACTCCAAAATGTAACACTCTTCAAAGGAATAAAGAGGTAAAATGGAATACTCTAATGGAGATGGATGACTTTTATACTCAAGAAAGTGTAAGTGCCCGTTTGGCATAAGTTTATTTGTTTATTATTATTATTTTTTGGATTGCTTTTAGCTAAAAGTAGACTAAAGTATATGTATATTTTAAAAAATGAGAAAAAAAAAAAAGTTTTAGAAAATTGTATATAAACAAAACAAGTTAAAAGTTAAAAGAAAACCTGAGGATAAATTGAATATATTTGCAAATAAAGTTAATAAACACCAAATTTTCTTGAACAGATACCCATAGTAGAGGCCATTTGTCTTGGTGGGTTACTTTAAAGTAAGACCATAAAACAAGAATCCTATTTGTCCCTTCTCCCATAAATCCTAATAGGATAATAACTTAGGAAGTTCAACATTATTTTGTTGATTAAAAAGATAGAAGAAAGTTAAACATTATTAGCCCCAAGGAATATAGAAGGCTCTTTATGATATTTTAATTATTAGCCCCAAGGAATATAGAAGGCTCTTTATGATATTTTTTTCGACCGTTGCACTCATTTTCTTTTGACCCCACTTGGGCCACTACGCTCCCCCACATGATTCATCATACATCTCACCCATAAATTAAGCTTTCAACCTTCGATTCTTCGTTACTCAAAAAAAAAAAAAAAAAAAAAGTTTCAACCTTCGAGCACGGGTTAATCCATAAATACCAAATATCTCTAAAACACCTTTGCGACTTTTATGCAACAATATTATAAATAAATGGATTTCAATTAGTTTGAATAGTAATTTTTTTTTTTGTTGGATATTTATTGAACAGTAAATTCTTTCCCCCCTAATAAGGGCTCTTAGATTGAATTCAGCTTATATAAAACTAGCCTTATCATATATACTCTGCGTGTGAGATGAGTTTTTTTTTTGGTCTAATGTTATAATTTTTTTTTTAAAAATTTTTTTGGATAAATTTGTTTTGAAGACATGGATTAGTAGTAGAATGTCTAATTTTATAGGCATTTTAAATGAAGTTGAAGATATATTTTTACCTGGTTGTCTTTAAGTTTTTTCTCTGTTAAACCTAAGGTTTAAGGGTATTTCTAAATCACATAAAAGTTCAGTCCAAAGAGGGGAATCCTTTTATCTATACTATATTCTATATTATATATAAGATGATTTTCTATTTAATGAAATCTATCAGTTTTGTTGCTCTAAAAAAAAGCTGATTTGCTTTCAAAAAAAAAAAAAAAAAGAACTTTTATGTGGTTCAAAAATACCCTCATTAATGAAGGGTAACTTTATTTAGAAATATGGTTATAAATGTTAAATAACAAATTTCATTTTGAATTCAAAAAGAAAATTCTTAAAATTTTGGATTTTTTTTTTCCTTTGCATTCAAAAAAGAAATTACTGCTTTATTTCTAAAGTTTATCCTTTTAATTTGTTTGAAAAATATAAAAAAATATTTTAAAATTATAATAGATGCAAATTATTAACCTTTACTCAAAAAAATAGAAGAGTCTCACACATGTGTTCAGAGGTTAGTAGATAGTATAAATATCAATCAGTATATTAGCTTAATGATAAATAACCATTATTATAAAATGAAAACTATAAATTTAAGTATTTATTAAAATAAAAATTATATTAAAATTGAAACCACTAGAAAATTGGCCAATTACATATATTAAACTCTCAAAGAGTGGGATAAAATATTTCTATTCAAAAAATATATATATATTTTAGGAAAATATTCAAAAGATTTGAGGGGTTGTTGTTGTTGTTGTTTTTTTATTTTTTATTTATTTTCTAAGCCTCTACGAAAGAAAAGCTTGGAGTTCAAATGTTCAATTAATTAAGGTTGGTTTGGATAGCACGTTCACGTCCACGTTTGTTCTCCTTGCGTGTTTTCAGCTTTTTTTTTTTTTTTTTGGGTAAATTCCACAAACCTACCCTGAGGTTTGGACTAATACCAATAAAGTCCACAACATTTAAAAAGTGACCATTTTAGTCCTTTTTGCCAAACGGTTTGTAACACCGTTACATTCCCTCTGTCCTCTCTCTAACCCCTCTCCTGAGTCTTCTCTCTTCCCTTTCTGTAATTCAGAGAAGAAGAAAAAAATTGAAGAATAGAATCCACAAAGCCAACGACCCGACCCAGCAAACCCACAAAAAGCCAGTGACCACCAACCACCAACCACCAACAAAACCCACAAAACCATCAACCACCAGCAAAGCAACGGCATCAACAAAACCCACAAACCCAGAACCACCGACCACCAACAAAACCCACAAATCCATAAGCAACACCAACCACCCCAAAACAAACCCAGAACCAAAAACACTAACCAAAACCCACAAAAAACCAAATTCTCCATCACCAATCCTAACCAAAACCGACCCACTACAAAACCCACCACCACAGCGCCACCGCAAAGAGGAAGAGAGAAGAGAAATTGCAAACCCACCACCACGGCGCCGAATTTGAGTAGAGGAGATTGAAACGTCGCCAGAAGTCGCCGGATCTGAGTGGAGGAGAGTGAAACGTTACCGGTCTAAGCTTAAACATCGCCGGATCTAAGTGGGTTTTTGAAAATACTTCGGATCTGAACCAAACTCATCGGATCTAAACAGATCTGAGAAAAATCGTCGTCGGAGCTAAGCGAAGGATGGCTGATCGTCGCCGGATTTGAGCAGAGGATGGTTAATTTGAAGTGGTGGTAGGTCGGGTCGAGTGGCTGGGTT
This sequence comes from Quercus lobata, assembly GCF_001633185.2. Classification (NCBI taxonomy): domain Eukaryota; kingdom Viridiplantae; phylum Streptophyta; class Magnoliopsida; order Fagales; family Fagaceae; genus Quercus; species Quercus lobata. Next base: position 24,174,917 of record NC_044915.1, on the reverse strand, counting down.
GCTCGGTTTGGTCAGAGGTTATGGCCTTAGATGAGGAGAGAAAGAGAGAGGTGATTCTGGAGAGAGAAAAGAACAAGAAGAATGAAGAAAAATAAAAAGTAACGGTGTTACAAACCGTTTGGCAAAAAGGACTAAAATGGTCACTTTTTAAATGTTGTGGACTTTATTGGTATTAGTCCAAACCTCAGGGGAGGTTTGTGGAATTTACCCTTTTTTTTTTTTTAAGACCAGAGCCTGGTGCACACCAAGGCATATGAATAGTAAAATGAAAGAGTGAACAGTAATTTTTTACATATTTAAAAATTATTTTGCTACAGTGTTTTCAGCAAAATAAGTTGTTTCCAAATGCACACTAAGGGTCTGTTTGGATACAACTTATTTTTGCTAAAACTGAAAACACTGTAACAAAATAATTTATAAATGTGTGAATACTATTGTGGGACCTGTGAACAGTGCATTTTGTCTCTGCATAATAAATTTATGTGATTTTACTGTTCACGCGTTGGAAAAAAAAAAAAAAAAAAAAAGGAGAGAAGTTGAAAACGTGAACGTGGATCCGCGTTTGCGGATCCAAACGCTCACTAAGACAAGATTGCCAGTATCATATTAGGCAAAAATCAAGGTACGAACAAAATTTCAAAAATGAAAGATTTTAATTTTAATTTGAACTTTTAAATAATTTTCCAATAATTTGTTAAATACATTGGGATAGAGACACCTAGACTAATTTTAAATAGCTTAAACATAGTATGAAGTGATTTTTTTTTTTTTTTTTTTAAATTTATAACAGTTATAAATGGACATGAAATTTATTAATATATAGTTTTTATTTCTATCCATTAGGTGTAAATTATCATTTCAAATTTTTATTTGAACAACAAAGTCTCCAAAATCACGTGTTAAATTTAAATCTACAAGTAATTTGAGGATAAAAGTCAAAAAGAGAATAAATTCAGCCGAAGATAAGATAATTATTTTATTTTATTTTTGAATGCATTTGATTTTTATGGGAAAAAACGTAATTTTCAGCAGAGCGTCATTCATGCCTCGTGGGCTACGACTTTGTTTGGCATAGAAATACACGTGTCAAAATCCCAGTGGCCAAGACCCAAATTTCAATTCTAGTACGAGACAAACTAATTTGGAACTCGAGGAACTCCCATTTAAAACTCGTATTACACTCACGACTACTACACACGCACACGGTCACAGAGACAGAGAGAGAGAGAGAGAGAGAGAGAGAGAGATCCAACTTTGGCTTCTCCGTGGAGAAGATCAAACAGTACCAGGTACCCTTTTACTCTTTCTTTCTATATGTGTCTGTGTCTGTGTTCTGCTTACTAGATTTGTTGTGTTTCCTTAACGTTTGACAATGGTGTTTTTTTTTTTTTAGTTGTTTGGTTTGGTTTGGTGGGTTATACTTATGAAAACACCAAAAGCTTGCATCTTTCTTGTTCTTGTTATTGTTCTAGTTCTTATTTTTGTGGTGAAGTTTCAAGTGATTGGTCTAGGTGGACGTAGAACACTGTTGCATCTTTCTTGTTCTTGTCACTCAGTTCTGTTTTATTTGAAACTTGAAGATACTTTTTTTTTTTTTCCTAGTGTGAATTTTCTAGTAATGAAAATTTAATTGCTTTTCGGGGGTTTATTTGGTCAGTTTTTTTTTTTTTTTTTTTTCCTAGTGTGAATTTTCTAGTAATAGAAAATTTAATTGCTTTTCTGAGGTTTATCTGGTCAGTTTTTATATATGGGAAGAAAATTATAAGGTATCAAAAAAAAAAAAAAATCATCTTGGCCTTTTAGGAAATAAAATGTTTATTATATTGGCTTTTTTTTTTTCTTTTTTTTTTTTAAAATTTTTAATTTACAATTCTTTTCTAGTCGCCTATTAATAGTGCTGTTAATGACGGTTATCTAGTGGTACTATGTGGTATCACTGGTTGTTGGGTAGGTTCTTTATAAAAAAAAATTCTTTTTGGGAAAAAAATCTGAGTTTTTGAAAAATTAGATTTCCTCTATAAGCTTTTTAGGATGTAAATTACAATCTTCTATTCCTGGTCCGCCCTCTTTGACATGTGCTTTACCAACACATATCTTTTATATAAAATCAGGCTAATTTTGTGAGTTCTGAATTTTTAAAAGAAAGTTTGAATTTTTATTTTTTGGGTGCTTGATATGTTTTAATTTATTTCTGGGAAATAAAAGTTTGAAATTTGAGATGATGGTATTGATTTTGTACAGGTAAGGAGTAATAAGATAGTGGGAATGATGATGAGGAAGCAAACATCACATTGGTGGTGGCTTGACAGCCACAACAAGTCAAAGCGCTCTCCATGGCTTCAATCCACTCTTGCTGGTACCTATCTTATCTCTCTCAAGTCTCAATTTAGTTATTTCCTTGTTGAATTTTTTTCACCACTTGGAAAATTTCGTTTAAGGTTAAATATATCATATATCATATATATATATATATATATGTTCCTCAAATTTCAATATGTTGTAATTTAATTCTCGAAAATTTTAAAAGTTATAAATTTCATACTTCTGTCAATTTGTCACTAAATTTGTTCTAGATCATGTCAGTTTTTTTAAGGTGCCATGTCAATATTTAGTGTCACATTTACTATTTTTTCATGGTTGATGGAGGAAAAAAATTGGTGCTTTTTAGGTGTGTGTTGATATCAAGTGGGCCCGGATTACTGGTTTTTTGATTCCTGACCGTTGGAGAATGCGTATTAACTATTTGTTTTTTGAAAGTTTGAGTTTGAAATCTTTGTACTTTTGTGGCCTAGTGTATTTTACTATTTTTAATGGGGATTTGAATTTTGACATACAAGTGAACAAAAGGTGACTGAGACTAGTGGGTGGATCTCCTCAAATGAATACATACAAAATATCTTGATCTAGGAATCGGATTATTCGCTTAAATCAAAAGTAATTAAGAACAACAAAATATGTAATAGCGGACAGCCGTGGGTTTTGTGTGAATGGTATATTTCGACGTTGAAGTCTTGAGTTAAGTAAATTATAAAATACTACTCATAAAGGTAAAGGGACAAAGGGGGTGGGGGGTTGATACTGAAAAGGTTAGGGACAAATCAACTCAATGGGTGGCTTGCTGTAAGTAGAAGATATCTCACGAATGTGGAGGGTTCACATACCTGAGAGGGAGGATGCATAATGAGACAATTATTGTGTCGTAGGTTGTTCGTATCTCTAGTCTTGGATCAAACAAAGATGTTAACAATAAGAAAAGTTTCCACCATTGTTTGGTATATGCCATTACATTAAATATATTGATTCATGGATATGAATAAGTTCCAAGTCTCTAGCTAGTACAAAGCCATAAAGACTATAGTAGCAAGCTAGCTGACTAACAAAATAACAACTTGTATAGTGATGAAAAAGATTGTGCATGACCTTGAGTTAAATGGCTAAAGGGGTCCACTCATATGATGAACTGGTAGACTTGATTATTGAGAATAGGATTGGGGGAAATGAATTTTGGAGACAAAGGACCTCGGGATCTGGGAAGTTTATGGCGCTGGTTCTAATAGGGGATATGTTAGTCAGTGATATGATGATTGTAGGGAATGCAATAGTAAGAGCACTCACTGTTTTCATTTTGGTCCTCTCTGTTTTGATTACCCTTTAACGTCTTGTTTAATGTAAAGACACTTTCTGAACATACAAAGCAGATTCTGAGTACTAAAGAAAGTTGGAAGGTCCATGGGACCCTATAATAATTCTTTGATCTTCCCTTTTTTTATTCTTTATGTTCTCCTTTTCTCCTTTCTAATATTGTTGGTTAAACATGGTAATTGGCTTAGTTTTAATTGATGACCATCTCTATTCTTATATGATAGAGCTAGAGGAGAAGACAAAGGCCATGCTAAAATTGATTGAAGAAGATGCAGATTCCTTTGCTAAGCGTGCAGAGATGTATTACAAGAAACGACCAGAGCTAATTAGCATGGTTGAAGAGTTTTATCGTACTCACCGCTCATTAGCTGAGCGATATGATCAACTTAAGTCCGACTCTGGAACACGCCTCCTCACAACCTTGGCGTCCCCATTTTCTTCGTCTAAATCTAAACCAGAAAAGTTAATGAGTGTGGTGGATCAAACATATGACAGCTACTCGGAGACTTGTGACACTGAAGAGTTAGCTGAGTCTGAAGTTGATGATCCTGAAGAGGAAGATGAACCTCTAGTTGATGATCAAGAAATGAAAGAGGAGGAAATTCCAAGTGGGGTCTGCAATGATGAAGTGAGGAAGTTGAAAGAAGAAATAGAGAGGCTTAAAGAAGAGAATAGAATTCAAAAGGATCAACTAATGCAGAAAGATGAAGAGAAGAGAGAGGTGATAAGGCAGTTGAGTTTGGCAGTGGATATGCTCAAGGACGAAAATGTGAAGCTGAGGAAGCGTGTGGCTAGAGACTCCAACAACAAGAAACGTACCCCTTTAGAGTTCAACAAATTGAAGGGAGCATTTCTAGGGAAGTTATTCAATGGGTTTTCCAAGAATACAGTTGTTGCTTTGTAGATGTGGTTATGTGTTGTAGTAAGTTTTTTTATTTTTATTTTTTGGGGTGGGGGAGAAATGTTGTAGTAAGTAGTGAAGTCTGTTCTACCAAAAAAAGAAAACAGTAATGTAGTATGTAATGCAATCTATATAGATGTATATTGGGGAGATTCCCCTTCCAACTCAAATTAGAAAGTTAATCTAATGCATCCTTTTAAAGTATTTTGGTAAATAATCCCATACAAGTCATTATCAGTAGTACTTTACCCAAAAAGAGCCATTATGTGTAGTGCAAATTGTTTGAACTTTTATTTTGTCTAATGTACTTTTGGTAATTATTAATTAAGCAATAGCCACTCGCCTTCAGAACAAAGCATAGCCACTCGCCTCTTAGCCTCTAGGAGACCTATTCACTGATGCTGTATCAAAGGGTCAAAGTGATTTATGGCTTTTTAAACTCAATTATCGAAATCAATGAATGATAGGTGAACCTTTTTGCAGGATGTTTACCTGTTGAATGGGGATGATAACACAAAAAGGAAGAAGAAAAAGAGGGGGAAAAGGAAGAGAAGCAAGGGGAAGCAATCACTGTTTCAGTGGTAGAACACTAGGATATTTCTTTATAGTAAATCTTCCAAACCTAAAAGAAAGGGAAAAAAAAAAAAAATCAAGATCCTCAATTTACCAACTTTCCCATTAGTGACAATAAAATATGGGATTGGAAGAACAACTACTATTTATTTTTTACTTTTTGGCAGACATTATATTATCACAACTTACAAACTATGCCTTACACTTCATACCTAACATCACACTTCACCAAACCAAGTAATACCAAAACAAAAAAAAAAAATTATACAAACATAAAGTGGAAACACTAGTAACAATAATTGGAGCTGTCAAACAAGCCCTCACATACCAGGGAGCTGCATTATGCAAGCAGCCAGCAATCCCAACAATACAACTAAGTTTAGAGGCCCTGATGGAGCAATAGAAACTGTGGAAGATTCTGGCAAAGTCCCAGATGGTGGAAAGGCCGAGTCTGGTCCGGGAGCAACTGTAACATCCGGGTTTGGAGGGCTCTGGCTTGAAGGAATTGTAGGCACTGATGACTCAGATGGAGGAACTGCCTCACCACCAGGAGAAGGAAATAGTGGAGAAATGTCTGGGGATAGAGCTGGAGAGTACACAGGAGCACCTGGCAAGACTGCAGGTGCAGCTGAAATAGTTGAAACTTTGATATTTAATTCAGAAGCTAAGGCTAATGAAGAATAGTAGGACATAAATATCATGAACATTGCCAAGATTGAGGAAAAGGAAGCCATCAATGATGATAGAATTAATTCCCTTATTATGAAGTATAATAAATGTGTCTAAGAGAAAGGGAGAGAGTGAGGGTTGGAGAGTGAGGAAGAATATGGGAAGAATGTGAGTAGGTTCATGATTAAGGCTTAAAAGGTCTAGTGGAAGTGCTGGTGGGGACTAAATGCTATGTGGCAGAAGATCACTTGGACCTGTTGTGATAGTACAGCTTGCATTTTCTGCTAAGGGACAAGGTCCATATGTGATTTTTGTTCAGAAGAACATGAGGATGAGTTGTCTTTTTTTTATCCTTTTTTCCTTTTTGAGTATTGTTAAATGTTGCTGCAGTAGGCACCTATTAAACAATAAGTCAAAGGGATAAAATTTTTTTTCTAAACTTTTACTTAAGTGTTTATATATTTTGATGTGAACTTATGATTAGTGTATAATAAAAGTAGTGAGAGTGATGAGTTCATGTGAAAGTAATATTGCTTTATTCACAACTAACACCTCAGCAAATTTATGAAAAATATTTTTTTTTTAGATTGTCCTATGAAATCGTGTCATTAATATTTAATTTAAGACAGGTAAGCTTAGCACTTGGCATAAAAAATTTTATCAATTGCATGATAATTTAATAATTACAATCACTATAAAACATATGAAAGTTACAATTTAATCTTACAAACAGGCAGAGACGTAAAGAATATTGAGCATTCCAACCCTATGGACCCGGGAATTGGATTTAACTTCATGTTTTTAACTCTTAATTGGATTACATATGGAATAAGGTCAGCTTTACTGCCATGGCTATCTTGATAAACTCATTGTTAACTCTTTAAACAGCTTCGTTTCTTGAGAAAAATAAAAAATTAGTGTGGGATTAAAAAATAAAGACGTGAAAAAAAAAATTGTTTAATTGGGACTAGTGGTATTATCAGAGCTTATAGCTTTTCCCTTCCCCCAATATTGTGATTGGGTTGATGATGCAGCACATAATTGCCAGGAAAAATAAAAAGAGCACAGTCCCAAAATTTCACAACCTATAGTTGGTTTGGAATCACCACCAAGCTTTATGGAAAATTTTCATTGGAAATGTGTAGTAGGGATAGGGATGATGACAAGAAGATAAGAGAGAAATGGAGGTGTAGTCATAAGAGTATTGAGTTAAGAGACTAGTGTTTTAGAGAATAATAATAGTATATATAAGCCAAGGGAGTATTGAGTTAAGAGACGTGTGTTTTAGAGAATGATAATAGTATATATAAACCTTCCGGAGTAGGGTGGGATATTTTTACCATCCCTAACTAAGGCTTTTAAAGTAACAAATAAGAGATGAACAACATAATAATTACATTAAATTCGGAAATAAAAATAAAAATTCAAATTAAACAAGATCCAATCTTGGCTCAATTAAAGTCCCTTAATCCCCAACTGATATATTCTCTCTTTAGAGTTTAGAGTAGGTTCCTTCTCAAAAAAATAAAAAAAGAGTTCAGAGGAGGTTTGGAATGTGATGCCCTCTCTCTTTTGTTGTCCACATTTTTTACAACCATAGGACACCATGTAAGCATGTGCTTTCTGACCCTTAAGAGGCACATAACTAATCCTGGTGGGGTTTATCTGTTTGGTGAATAAAGACAAATGTTAAGATGATGATGCTGCTGTTAAATTTTTATATTGACAACTCAAACACTGGACCATTAAAGACTCTTGGAATCTTCTTGTGTGATTTTTGATTTATGCATGAAACATAGTCTAAAATTAGTAATATTAGTTTGACAACAAGAGGGTGATTCTCATTCCATTTTTCTACTAAACAACCAAACTACTGCAGGGAGAGATGGATTCCTTGATCTTTTTCCCCTCTCTAACACTCCTTTTCATCCTCTTTACCAGACAAGATAAAATATTTGATAAATTTTTGCTTATTTGCGTTTTGTTTACCATTATTTGACTTAGTAGACTTATGTGGTATGTTCTTACCGTTGGTGCGAACATAGTTACCGCAATTTATTCTCATTCTAATTTTTTTTTTTTTTTTTAAGGCTTTTAAATGAAATAGTTGCCAATTGCCACATGTTATTCATCTGTACATATCTAAAAGTTGAGATGTAGAATTTAATGTTGCAGTACTCTTGTTGAGCTACCTCATACTTTAAAAAAAAAATATTCCTTTATGATTTTTCTATTTTATTTTATATAAAATAATTAAATATAGTTTATGGAAAAACTTGTTAATGCACTCCATTACTATCTATTATCTAACATGTTACTATTCATTTGTTTTAAATGTAAATATTTAATTCTCCAAAAAAAAAAAAATTTAACTATTCAGCTATCCAAATTGATTTCAACTTTTCATTTTCTTCTTTCTAATTCCAAGTAATTGTTAAAATTGAATAATTCATTATCTTTTTAGTGGATATATGCACGTGTTTGATTATTCATTACAAAAGTTACTATTTATTAGATGCAAATGTTTGACAATATTCAACTATCCAAATTGATTTCAACTTTTCATTTTTTTTTTTCTAATTTCAAGTAATTGTTAAAATTGAATATTTAAACTTTTCATCTTTCTATTCTTAAAAAAAAAAAAAAAAAACTTTTTCTCTTCCTCCAACCTTTCCACTCCCTCTTTGTCTCTTTCTCTCCCCACTACTCTTTACTTTGCCGTTAAACTTTCTTCATCATTTCCTCTTTTTTATATTTTGACTCTTCTTCTCCCCATCTTATTTTGTATAAATTTGATATCATTTATTCCATTCAATCTATATTTTTTCCACACAAAAACTTTGAGTGCTCCCCCTCTCTCTCTCTCTCTCTTGATTTTTGTTCTTTCTTTCTTATAACTCTAATTTAGGTTGATGGTTTTTTTTTATTTAATTTTTTATGTTGTATTTTTTAAATTTCCCATCACAAATTTTTCTTATAGCTTTGGTTGAATTTTGGTTTGGGTTAATATGTAGTTTTTCTTTTTTATAAAAAAAAATAGAAATTTGAGTTTATATCAAAACAAAATATACATGGCTACAAATTTGAATGTGCCTACCAATGGACTTTCACTAATCAAAGATGTATTCACAATGTTTTTAGCTTCATATACGTCTTTTGCATTGTTGCATCCCATGTGTTTGGTAAAATTTCTTTTAGAAATCTTATATGTTTTTCTCAAATCTATTTGTTATTTTTATTTTGGTCATTTTATTACAAATAATTAGCATCTCCACCATCAAATTTTTAGTTAATATGAAATTTCTTGGTAAGCTTTTAGTTTACTTAGTTAACCAACTTTACTGAAAATGCCAAAAAGAAAATAAGATAAAGTATAATTTACTCTAGAGTATCATTATACCATTAATGTTTTTATGTATATATACTTAAAAAATTCTTTCTTTTTGCATTTTATTTTATATTTCCACTTTATGATATATGATTTATTGATAATAATATATTGCATAGTTATCTTTATTTACTTTTTCACTTAGTTTCAATTGTGAGGAAGAAAGAGATGTGGATCTATGTTTTGGAAAAAAATATACCTATAAGAGTTGAATCGCATATATCTGTATAGTAATAAACAAAATATACATAGTTACAACTTGGTCTAATAGTTCTCACACTATCAATTTTTAAAAAAATAAAAAATTATTGTATTGTATTTTCATACATATCTCACTATATATAATACTTGATTACAAAATATATTTTGTTACACTACAAAAAACTTCTAATTTAAAACATAATTTCAAATAATACATAATAAAATTTTAAAAATATACAATCTAATATATTAATTCAATAATTATCCAATAAAAAATAATCAAATCAAATTTTCCTGTGCATCGCATAGGTTTGCGACTAGTTTATATAAAAATGGGAGGAAGTTGGATGTCTTTAAATTGGAGGTGAGCCTCTCCCATTACAGAGTTACAGTAACCCTTCTCTCTCTTAGTTTTTTTGTTTTTGTTTTTGTTTTTGTTTCCTTTCAAAACTTAGTTATTGGAACCCTTTACCTAAGTTTTGTTTTTCCATTCTCATGTTGTGAGTAGGATTAAAAGACCGGAAGTATTAGAAGGAAGCTTTAATAGAGTTAGAGGACATTCTAGAAAAGAATATGGCAAATGTGAGTTTCTTCTAAGATTAAGATCTTTACATGAGATGCATGTAAAAACATTCTGCTGACTGTAGTATATGTCCTAAATAGACAAGAAATAAGAAAAAAGAATTGTACTATTTTAGGGATATCTAACTATGGATGCCTTTTTGTGTTAATAGGTTGCGGCCCATTCTGCTATGTTCAAGCCCATTGAGTCGTGGGTTAGGAAGTTGGGATTGGCCTAATACCTTAGCAGGACCATGCTATAGGCTAGTTTTTGCGCAAGCCGAGCGCTCCAAGGGAATAGACAACAAAGCACAAAAAGCAGCGAGTTGGATTGTGGTTAGGTGGGCCAGCTACAATAGAAAAAAGTGAAGTGGCAAAAACAGCTGACATAGTTGAAAAACTGATACAACAAATATAATAAGGGGTGCCACGGTAGACCAACTAACACAACAAGTATAATAAAAGATGCCATGGCAGAACAACTAATACAACAAATATGATAAAGAATGCCATGCCAAAACAACTGATACAACGAATATGACGGTAGAACAACTAACACAACAAATATACTAAAAGATATCACCGCAAAATAACTAATACAACAAATATAATAAAAGATGTCACGGCAGAACTACTTCTACAACAAATATGGTTTCTAAGGAGTGAGATTATATGTATTTGCAATTGAAGTCATGTGTCAAATCTTTCCGCCAAAAGTGAACCAAGAAGGAACCTGAACCCCAACTTGAACAACCTTGTCATAGACTTCTGCCATCAAAGTTGTGCATTTTGGAAAATGAGCCAAAATGACTATTCGTTACCACTTATGGGATTCTAGAGAGTGGATTTGCCAAGAGGGAGGGAAAAGATGTTTTATTGATGCATGCCTCTTTTCTACCGTGTGTTCTCTATTCCTTTACCATATACATTTTTTTTTTTTCCTTTTCTTAGTTCTTTCTCTTTTAGTCTTTTTACTATTCTCTTGCCGTGGGTTCCTCCCCCCTTTTCATCTATGGCTACTGTCCCCCTTTATAATGGGCTGATTCTATAAGATTTCACCATTTTACCCCTGAGGTTTTACCAACTGTTTTTGGTTTATCGTGGACATCCCTTTAGGACTGCCCGTAGACCCATTGGTTGCCCAACCACTACCACTACTAGGTAAACCCAGAGCATTCTCTTTCTTCCTCTACCCATTCCATGACAAAATCTCTCTTTGTTTGATCTTGCTATAAGTCTTTCACTCCTTGCTTGAATAGATAAGGACTTGGGTCTCTCATTACCTACCTCTATGGCATGTATCAGGTGGTCCCAGTTGTAGACCCCACATTTTGAACCCCTTACGACTCAGGCCCCCGTTCCTTAATGATGTCGAAATTCTAAGACCTAAGGTTGGTTTAGGGCCTAATTTGATTACAAATTGACTTGAGAGATGTTAAAATGGAAAATATAACTTTTTAATGAACAAAAAATCTATTTTTGGAAAATAAAACCCAAAGGAAACCCTCGGCTTGCGTACACAGCCTTAGAGCCTGCATATGCAAGCACAAGCCTATGCATGCAGGTAAGATTTTAGAAACCTATGAAAGGTAAGCTTTCTGCATTAAAAACTGAGGTTTGGAACAAATCTCACACACAGAAATCCCATGGGAAAATACTAAGATTCACTAGAAATAGTGAATCAAAGAGGGAGTCTTTCACAAAACATCCTCAAGTCAATTTTATTTGATTAGGGCCTTTTGTGGCCTTGATCTTTGAATTTTAAGATTACTAATCACATTTTTATTGATTGGTGAATAGATTTGACTGAGGAAAACGGTCAAAAATCAAGCCTAGGAGCTTTTTGCTTTGAGGTATTCTTTTTAAGCTTTCTCTTTTATTTCTACTTTTAATTCTATTTTTGATCTTGTTTGTTGCTTTGTTTATGTTATAACATGTTTGTTTAGATTAGGGTTAGGCTATGCTTTTCCTTTGTTTTGAGCATGATAGGATGTTAGATTTAAGCTTTCAAGTCATTTTCTGCTTTTCTATTTTTGGGTTAGGATTTAGGGGGTGTCTGCATGCGCATGCTTCTTGCATGTGTACGTAGCCTCGAAGTATGGGTACGCATACAACGGGCTTGCTTACGCAAGCCTATGTATGCATACACATACTCGTGCTCAAAAACCTTAATTTAAGTTTTCTACTTTTGTCCCTTCTTTTATTTTACGACACATGACTCTGTTTTAGCCTTTTTGTATGCTTTTGAGTTTTCTATTTCTCTGTTCACATATTTGTTTGTCATTGTATGTTAGATTAGGGTTTTCTCTTAAAGTTTTTGCTTTGATGCTATGCCATTCATTCACATGTTCATGCATGATGCCATAGGTGCGGAGTTGCTGCAAAGGTAAGTCATGCATTTACAATGTACATGCATGGTCTTGTTTAGGTTTGATGATACAATTGTGTTCTTAATGTCTTGGATGATGACATGGTTTATTGGCTTTATTTCTACCTTGATTTTAATGTTCATATACACCTGCCTTGGATGTGATGACATGATGCTAGATGTAAGCTAGAGTTTATGTTATGCCATGTTAGATAAATGCTAGGTTGGTTTGACATGTATACTAGATGTATCTTAGGGTTTATGATGTGAGATAAGAGCATGATTAGGGTTTGTGGTGTGATGAGATGCAATGATGATATGACATGTATGCTAGATGAATGTTAAGAGATGTAGTGATAGATGTATGTTAGGGTATGTGTGTGTGTGAGAGTATAGATGCAATATAGAGTGTGCCTTTAATGGGATTAGGACATAAGACACAATGAAGGGTAGCCAACATTAGGGTTGGGCGGTTTTGGGTTCCTAACACCTTCCTAAGACTGTATCTTAACTCCGAACCTATATCTCAGGTAGTGTTGACACCCTATTTTACAACCCGTATTTAACCTCACATGGAGGGTAAAAGGGTAATTTCACATTAAAAATATGCATTTTGATTCTGGTCATTAGATCTTTAATCTTATTTCACCAAAATTATCTTGATGTTGTAACAATCAAATCGACTGGTAATGAGGCCTAATCGAACCATTAGATTGAAAGTTATCATCAAATCAAGTTTTAATGGTTGAGATGCACTATCACAAATTGAGTCCGACTATATGTGATTATGAACAATTGATTTCAATTGGTTATAAGTATAATCAATTTGAAATCGATGATGTTTCATAATTTGATTGGTTAGGACTATATTTTATGGTAGAGTTACACATACTTAATTAACTAGATAGTTAAACATTAATTATTCAATAAGTAATTTGTGCAATTATCTTTTAATTAGGATAAATTTGGAACCAATTAAGTCTGAAATGGGAGTGATTGGAGTCATTTAATATTAATTGGGAGCTAATTTGGGACCTATTAATGTTAATTGTGCTGAAACCATTTTCTAACAAATGACCTCCGCTCACCATTTCATCGATATCTCTCAGAATATTTTGAATCTGTGAATGAGGTTAATTTTCCCAAAAACTAGATATCCAAGGCTTCAATTTTAGTACAAGAACAAGACAATTCCGATCAGAATTGTGTCAAATATGATTATTCAAATTTGGCTCTAGAGGCTGTTATAGCAGCTACGAGAAAATCGAATTTTGGCTTGCTTCTCACTCACACTAATCTTTCCATTTAATGCACCAGATTTCCCCCAAGGCTAAAATGAGGTCTAGGTTCATGATTCTTTGTCTACCCTCATTAAATGACATTCCATTCATATTTCCTCCACCACTACTATATAAACCACCATTCTCCTTCATTCCAAGGCACAGAAAAAACCCCCCTCTCTTCTCTTCTCTTCTCTTGAGTTCTAGTGAAGTTGAGTAGTCTTGTCATATCTTGGTCTTCCTGAGACTCAAGGTATTGAGTGAGACTTACTCTCCCTCTCCTAACTCTTCTTTTCCTCCACCCTTAGAACCTCCATCAAGAGTCTCCTCCTCCACCATATAGATCTTGCATGAAGGTATAATCCCCTTCCCTAACTGTTTATTTATGTTACCATGATGAGAATTTAAGATTAAAACATGATAATTCCCTTGAATATGTTTGAATGTTCTTAATTGTTCTTATGTGTTCTTCACATGTTCTTGGTTGTTCATCACATGTTTATGCATATCACTTGATTTAATCTTAAATCCACATCAAAAATATGAAAAACATGCTTGTTTAATAATTTTTTCAAATCCTTGAATCTAGGTTATCACCATCCACATACATTCACTAGAATTTATTTTTTTAATCCAAATGCAATGCTTAATAAATTGAATTAGGATTTATCACATGCACACACATCAAATTCAACATGCAAATTGATTGATAACATATTGGATGATGTGATATGAATGTTGGCCACCATAGTCTAGAAGACCAATTTCACCGGGCAAGGTGGATGCCTAACACCTTCCCACCTTGTAACATAGCCTCCAAACTTAGATCAAGGGTTGATAGACCAATGCTTATCTATGTAATTTTTGATTTTTAGATTGTAATTAGGAAACAAAGTCATGTACTTTATCTTAGATTGTATCTAGGACCAAAACCATGTAATTTTTCTATGATCAATATAAATTCAATTACAAATTAATAAAATGATGAATTTTTCAATTTTGGTTTTCTTATTTATTTCAATAATTAAATAAGTGGCGACTCTATTGTAAAACCCTTAATCTAAAGGGGAAAATCTAATTAGTCGAACCTCCATTTTGAGAGGCAATAACATGACTCCACCCATTCACATGAGTTTGGCCCAACATTCCATAAAAACGGGCCGGGGGCGCGGTTTCTCACAGGTAGTAAGAATCAAAGGGTCATTCCTTAAGAGGATGCTATATATATGGTTTCTAGACCATTGCAAAAACAAGGTAGTGACTCCCAACACTTTTTGTTGTGTCCACACCAGCCGTCTACTTCCTCTTTTGGGCAAAATGCCATCTTAGTAAGGCATTTTACCTAAAGAAGCTATGGCTGAAAACCCAAAATAGACTTTTTTCCCCCTACCACCAGATCATACCTTTTGAGCCCCTTGATCGTGGGCCTATTTCTCTTGTATTGGTTGAGTACAAATTCGTGGAGCTTCGGTCATCGTGTGCATGTTCCACTATCCTTTGTCTTTGTTTTCTTTCGTTCCCAGGCTATTTCTACCATAACAGACTAGCCTTGTTTCGTTCTATTGCGTGTCTCTTCTACCCGTGCTTATCCTCTACAGAAAAAGGGCATGGGCTTTTGGGCATGCGTTATTTCTCTTCATCCCTTCTTGGGCTTGTGTGTTTACTTGGCATAAGCTCTTGTCAAATCAATTCATTGAGCTTTTTCTCTTCTTCTTTCTTATTTTCCTTGGCCTGCATAACCCATTGACTTGAATATTATTCTCCTTTTTTTTACCTCTTTTGTGCTTATGGGCTTGTTGGCTGTCACTTCCTACCATATTGATTCATTGGGCTTTTACCTCTTTTCTTGGACTCTCATAGCCCATTTACTTTACTTTTACCTCTCATTATGTCCATGGGCCTGCTGGTTGTCACTTCTTGCCATGTTGGCCCATTGGGCTTTTATCTCTTTTCTTGGGCTCTCACATTCCATTTACTTTACTTTTACCTCTCATTGTGCCTATGGGCTTGCTGGCTGTCACTTCTTGCTATGTTGGCCCATTTGGTTTTTACCTCTTTTCTTGGGCTCTCGTGGCCCATTTGCTTCTATCGTGTTTCTTTCATTCTTTTCCTCCTTTATCTTCCTTCACTATTGGGTTTTTTTTTGTTGTTGGGCCTCTTGTCAAAAACGGGTATCAACACTAACCAATCCTTATATATTGATTCATAAGTCACAACACTTTGTATTCAACACTTTGGCTACACTTTTTTATTACTCAAAATCTTGATTTATTATTGGACAGATTGTAGTTCAAACGGGTACTCCTAAGGCAAATCTCAAGACTCTGTGAAGTTCAAACAGGATGATTAAGGGTTTGAAATTTTATTCTTTTTCCCCTTTCAAAATTTTATTCTAGAAAAGTGATTGCATTCTTGGGTAAGTAAGAGGGAATACAAATACAATGCTTTAACAAAAATGAACTAAATTTATTTATTATAAAATTTGTCTATATAATTGTGTTGTTATCAATCTACCACTTGAGTTTGCAATTTTGACATGTTGGATTTTTTGTTGGAATTACAGATAGAAAAAAAAAGTGATTTACGAAATCTCTTGACAAAGGCAATGACATTAGAATTGGTACGTCCCTTTAAGGTTATTTTTAATTTTCCCTGTTGTTTAGATTCTACCAAGTGGCACCTTCTATAACTCTTTTATTTAAGCCAACCATTTTTTTTTTTTGTTCCAAGTTATTACACCTTATTCGTTATTTCTCCTCCTTAATCCTCTAAGGGCAATTGTATCAGTGAGTCTAAAATACAAAAAGTGTGACAATTTACACAATATAACATAAAAATCACACACATCAAACCTTGTATAGCTTTGTAAATATCCAACTAGCTTTGTATCTGATTACTTTAATATTTTCTCTCTCTCACCCTTGTTAGACTCTCTGTCTCTTCCCCTTGCTCTCTTTATCTCTCCAATGTCCAAAAGATCAAGAAGAAAGAAAGAAAGAAAGATGAGGATGAAGAAGGAAGACCACTGCAGCCTAACACCACCCAACCACCTAACCACCACTACCACCCAAAAACAAAACCCAATGAAAAATCCAAGGAAAACCCATTCGGAAATATCATTGGTTTCCTTAGACAAAAGCAAAATTCCCACCATTTGGAACCAACACCGGTTTTCTTAGCACTATCTAAGTCTTCTTGTTGTCTCTTGCTTCATTCCCAACTAATTTGAATACCTAAGATTCACCATATAAACTTTAAATTAATAATGAAAAGTAAAATTAATGAAATATAAGAGAGAGAGAGAGAGAGAGAGAGAGAGAGAGAGAGAGAGAGTGAGTGAGCGAGTGAGCTTGTCCATAGAGGGTTGGGTGGAGAGATCTGGTTTTCAAATTTGAGCCATGGAGGCTAGGTGGAGAGACCTAAGATTTTCAGATTTGAGAGAGAGAGAGAGAGAGAGAGAGAGAGAGAGAGAGAGAGAGAGAGAGAGAGAGAGAGAGAGTGTGTGTGTGTGTGTGTGTGTGTGTTTTGACATGTGTGGTGTGTGTAGAAAAAAAAATTATTTAAAGAAAATAGAGTGTATAATAGATGGTCTGATATTGGTATTTTTACAAAATAATTGTGTAAAATAGAAAAAGTAAGTTTTTATGCTAAAATAAAAAATAAAATTTTACGCATACTGATGCCTTAATGCTCTAACGTTTAAATTTTCAAGTATACCATTAATTCAGCCCTGATATGTCTAACCCTTCAATTGCTCGCCCCTTTCAATATCCAAGTTATATTTTAGGATTTACCATACTTCTAGCCCTAAGTCTTAACAAAAGTCTTTAATAGGTTTTGTAATTTTTTCATCTCTCCTCTTCGTTCTGTAATTTTTTCTAACATGTCACCAAAATATTCTTTATGACTTCAATGTGCTTTTATGATACAAGTATAAGTAGAGGAAAAATATAGAGCATTAATAGTTACTAGACTCATTATATGCGCTTCGTGCATGTGATGAGGCTTTTTATTTTTTTATTTTTTGGGTTTAGTGTCATAATTTTTCATTTATCTCAATTTGAGATATTTTTCTCTTCTATCCAATTAAACCACACACATAGTAATTTTTATTTTGGACATAGAAAATACATTCATTAAAATGAAAAAAAAAAAGATAGTACAAACAGATGTGAAGAGAAAACAATTCAAACACCAACATAAATAAATAAATCATTAAAAAGAAAAAAAGAAGCACATTAAAAAACACTTTTTTTTTTAATAATTCAAAAATAAAGAAGAAAAGATTTGAAAAGACAAAAAAAAAAATGTGAGATTAGAATTTAGAAGAAAGGAAACCAAAAAAGAAGAAGAAGAGAGAAACGTTTAAGTCTTGATAAATGGGAAAAAAAGTGAAATCATTGGGTTTAGTGGTCCTATTTTAGAGCCAAAAAAACAAAAAAACTTGTGTCTTTATTTTTTATATATAATTTTTATTTTGATAATTTAATTTATAAATGGATAAAACAGTTTGAAAATCAATAGGAGAGTAATCCTATTTTTTAGACAATGTTTTAGTGGGAGTTAGAGTTGTATTTTTATTGGATTATCCTTTAGTTTTGTCTACACTTAAACATAAGGGTGTATGAACATTTTTAAATAAAAAAATGAGGACCCTAAACAGAGGAAGCCCCTTATACACTACAAATAGTAGTGTGGACAAAATTTAGGTACAGTAACTTATGTGTTGTTTCTTAAGTTCCCCTCTTAAGATTTTGTCATGTAGCTGCTTAACTAAAAAATAAATTTTCATTCCATGAGAAAAAATCCATATGACAGAATTTTAAGAGAAAAACTTAAGGAACAACACTTAAGGACTGTACCTAAGTCTTGCTCATAGTAGTATAGATAAATATTTCTCCTTTTATGAAATACAGTAAATACATCTGAATTAATGAAATATAATGGTATAATCTAGATATATATATATATATATATATATATATATATATATAAAACTGAAACCTTTGAAACTTCCATAATTTTCCACATCATCATTTTAATTTTAAAAAAATTTAATTTTTAAAACTAAATAGTGAGAGAGTCCTAACAGAGTCTCTTTTATATATATATATATATAAGAGATAAAATCTTTGAAAACCCTAAAACAATCTCCTCTTATGGTGTCATGCTTCTTTGTTTATTAATTAAAGATTATGTTGGAAGCCTATATTATTTGCACCTTCAAAGTGTTCGACAATGTTTGAACCAAATTTTTCATCAATTAGGAAGAATTGGATAAAAAAAACTTAGAAAAGCTTTCCATCCTTACTGAAATTGTCTCGCAATAATGATTTTTTTTTTAAAAATAATTTGTAGGTTCTGAATGTTTTGATTTTTAATTTTATTGTCTTTTGAAAGTTTGACCATCTAAATTTTTGGGTTCAATTTTTTGCAATATTTGAAACAGTTTAGCAAATTTCAACTGTTATAACTATGGATTATTCTTTTGAAGGTAACATATCTTTCTCTTATATTTCTCTATTTGGTAGTCATATATATTTTGTTTTGTTTCAATAATTTCTAGGCAGTGCCAGTAAATTTTCTGATTTGTTTTCCCCTTTCGAATGTTTTAACATTAGAACTTTTTAGTTATTTTTTTTTTCAATACCTAAATTTGGCTTATTCATCAAATTGTAACTCAAAAAGATAGGAGCAATTCACGCAATAGTATAGTTTCATAATCAATTTAAAATTTTATAAAATTATTTTAGTCTATTATAAATAGGTAAGTTCCCGTGCGTTGCACGGGTTTCCGACAAGTTAAGAGTAATTTAAGAAACAAAAATGATGTGTAAATTTATACTCCATAAATAAAAACATGCCATATGTCTATCTATTTCATTAAATACTAGATTTATGGCATCTATTATTTTAATTTTTTAAAATAAATAAATAAATAACCATCATATTTAGGAAATTGAAATAATAGGAGGCATAAATTTAACATTTAATAAAATAGAAGGATATGCCACGTGTGAGTAAATCTTTTATCCAACTCTTTCTGATCCATTATATACTCCACAAATAAAAACATGCCACATGTTCATCTATTTTATTATATGCTAAATTTATGTCTTTTATTATTTCAATTTCCTAAAATAAATAAATAAATAAATAACTCATTATATTTAGGAAATTGAAATAATAGAAAGCATAAATTTAACATTTAATAAACTAGATGGACATGTGGCATGATTTATTTGTAAAGTATATAGTGGAGTAGAAAGAGTGAGACAGAAGATTTAGACTCCTATAAAAAGGTAACTCAATTCCATGTTATCTAAGCCTTTGCTTAGCTCCATTTACTTCCTCCTTTGTAATAACAAAAGACAGAAGCCTAAGCAAACAGTGGCTCAAAAAATGGAGGAACAATTAACAATAATAGTTGGATCAGGCCCTTCTGGGCTTGCCACAGCTGCGTGCCTAAGCCAGCAATCAATCCCGTACATAATTCTTGAGAGAGAAGACTGTATTGCCTCTATATGGAAGAAATATTCCTATGATCGTCTTCACCTCCACCTTGCAAAGCAATTTTGTGAACTCCCTCACATGTCATTCCCTGCTTCTTATCCCACCTTTGTGCCCAAAAAGATGTTCATACAGTACTTAGATGACTATTTCTCCCATTTCAACATTAGTCCTATGTTCCAAAGAACTGTGGAGTCTGCTGAGTACAATGAAGTTTCCAAGAGATGGATTGTTAAGGCTAGGAATGCAAGTTCAGGAGAGGTTGAGATATATAGTGCAAAGTTTTTAGTGGTGGCCACTGGGGAAACAACCAACCCTTATACCCCAGAGGTTGCAGGGTTAAACACTTTCCCTGGTGAGGTTCTTCATTCTACTCAGTATAAGTCAGGGAAGGAGTTCAAAAACAAGAATGTTTTGGTTGTTGGGTCTGGGAATTCTGGAGTGGAAATTGCTCTGGACCTTGCAAATCATGGTGCCAAAACTTCCATTATTTTTCGAAGCCCGGTATGAAATTAACCACATCTAACTTAGATTTAATTCTTCTTACATGGGTCATCGTTATTAGTACAAAATCTAATATATCTATGCATCATGGTTACAATTACCAATTATTGGATTATATATAGAGGCTCATTTTCTCTCAAGGGAGATGGTGTACTTGGGCTTAACCATGTTGAAGTATTTTCCTGTTAGCTTGGTGGATTTCTTGATGGTCATGCTTAGCAAACTGGTTTATGGGGACCTGACCAAGTATGGGATAGGAAGGCCTACAGAGGGTCCTTTTTATATGAAGGTTAAGTACGGCAAGTATCCACTTTTTGATGTTGGTACATATAAAAAGATCAAGTCAGGAGAAATTCAGGTAAGAATTTTGAGTGAGGGAATGGTTCAGGTACTTAAAAAAGTAAAATTAATTCTTTAGAATTGTTTGTGGTATCAGAGGTAAAGTTGATCTTCACTAATTAAAACTATAAGTTGGATTAGTTTTTACTTGTTCTGTAAGTACACGGATATGCACTGAGTTCAAGTTGTTAGAGGATTTTCAGTAGATCCAATCTAATGGCATCTTGTCATTGTCTATGAAATTAAATCTTCAATTCTTCAAAAACTCTCATTGTAAGAAAAGAAATAATAACTTTATATGTTAGGTGGTTGAATGAAAAGGATACTACAATTTTTTGGGGGGCCAATTGTGTTCTAGTCTAATGGATACCATTCCGCAATCACTTTTCTAATTTGTTCATGGCGAGCAAAGAATTGACTACAATGATTTTCTTAAGAGCAATACTATATACACAAAAAAATATGATAATATTTTTTTCAATAGTTGAGTTAGGAAGTTTATAGCTTGTTCTGTTATATTAGAAGTTGTATAGAGTATAGATTTTCAGTTTATGATCATATGTAATGAGCATGCTTGATCATTGTTAAGGATTTTCAGTAGATCCAATCTAATGGCATCTTGTCATTGTCTATGAAATTAAATCTCAGGTCAATTCTTCAAAAACTCTCATTGTAAGAAAAGAAATAATAACTTTATATGTTAGGTGGTTGAATGAAAAGGATACTACAATTTTTTGGGGGGCCAATTGTGTTCTAGTCTAATGGATACCATTCCGCAATCACTTTTCTAATTTGTTCATGGCGAGCAAAGAATTGACTACAATGATTTTCTTAAGAGCAATACTATATACACAAAAAAATATGATAATATTTTTTTCAATAGTTGAGTTAGGAAGTTTATAGCGGTTTAGTATTGACATCAATTTTTTTTATCTACTACTAACAATCTGTTATATTAGAAGGTGTCAAATTTCTTTTGTCAATATATAGAGTATAGATTTTCTCTTTTCTGAAATGGTAAAGTTTAGAAGACCAATGAAAATCTTATACAATACATTTTACTCTATCTTTTAAGCTCTTGTTTGTCCTTTTTCATATGCCTTTTTTTTTTTTTTTTTTAATGAGAAAAACATGCTTGTTTGTTTTATTGATCTGATCCACATGTTATGCAGGTTTTGCCGGCAGAAATAATTAAAGTTCAAGGCAATGACATACTATTCAAGAATGATAAGTTACATCCATTTGACACCATTATTTTTGGTACCGGATTTAAGAGGTCGACAAACTTGTGGCTTAAGGTATTTGACAGAGTACTCTTTGTGTTAGCCCTTTATTTTATTTTGAGATTTTTTAAAATATAATATTATTTCTAATTTATTATTTACTTTTATTTGAAAGGTAATATCCTGATTTTTACTTGTTTTATTTCAGTTTAAATTAAAGTGTAATTTTGAAAGCTTAGACCTATTTATTTGAAAGAAAAATACATAAACGATATTTTTTAAAATTTGAATTTTCTAAACAGCAACAATAACATGGAACTAGGAAATATCCTACTGTAATAGTAGGTGATGAAGTTGTCCAATTTTGTCTAGGAAAAAAAATATAATAAAGAATATTTTAGTGAAGGAAATAAATTCTCCAATCTTTTTAAAATATTGACTAAAGTACATTTTTGGTCCTTAAAGTTTAAGATTATTTTCATTTTGACCTTTTAGGTTTCAAAATTTTCATTTTGGCCATGCATGTTTGATTAAGTTTTTTGTTTGGCTCTTTACCTTTCAAAATTTTCATTTCTATGAAGAGTCAAATAGAAAATTGAATCTAACATGAAGGGCTAAATTGAAAATTGAATTTAATATGAATGGTCAAAATGAAAATTTTGAAATGTAAATGGATATGAAAAGAAAATCAAACATGAAAGGTTAAAATGAAAATTTTGAAACATAAATGTTCAAAGTAAAAACAAATCCAAAACTTAAAGGTAAAAAATGTACGCTAATCTAAAATACTCTGTATTGTGTTTTTGGTAGGAGGACTGACTACTGAGGACTCAAGAGAAACCATCAATCAAATGTTTTTATACCTAAGGCAAATATAAACATAAACATAATCGTAAATGATAGTAACATAAATTGGGGTTTATTTGGTTTAGGAAATTAGGAGTTGACTCAATTATTTAAGATTAATTTGGTGGATCTATTTTACTGGTACGGAGGACCATTAGGCAAGTGTGACATAGTCCTTCTAGATGTGTTAATAATTTCTCATTTGGTATGGTGAAAAATGTGATTTAATTTGGTTTATTTTCCTTGTTAAATACAACATATAAAGTTTCTTTTTCCCCCTTAGATATATCTAATATCTTATTCAAATTTCACTTATTAACACAAACTTCACAAGAATTCCACTTTTAAAAATAACACTAAAAAAATTTAACTTGTACCAAATAGATACCATACTGGAACTATTTTTTTTTATTTATTTAAAAAGAATGGTTCTCAATTAACAATTTTATTGTTATAAGCAGGGGGATGAATATCTTTTGAATGAGGATGGACTTGCAAAACCCGCTTATCCTAACCATTGGAAGGGAAAGAATGGCTTATACTGTGTTGGACTATCTAGAAGAGGGTTATATGGAGCTAGTGCCGATGCCCAAAACATAGCCAATGATATCAAGTCCATTACATAATGTCTCAAAAAAGGGAAAAGAGAGAGAGAGAATAATAAAATAGGTTATTGTTGTGATATAATCTAGTTTTGTTTGTTGCTTTGGTTAAGCATGAGTATTGTGAGAATTAGAAAGTGATGCAAAGCAAGTGAAAACTGAAAAGGACTTTTTTCAAGAACTTTAGAATAAACAAAGAGGAACAATAGAGAAGAAGTCTACTCTAAACAATATGATCATTCTATAATGTATTTAGAATTGTTAAATCATATTTACATTAATGATTGTGATAGCTAGACATGCTAGAGGGCTGAGTTATCTTAGTAAAATCTACAGCCTTCTTCTTAAAAAAAAAAAAAAGTCTCTCTCAAAGGATCATACGTAAGTTGCTTAAATTATAAACAACATCTTTAAATGAAACTTCAATCTCTGGCATCAATCATCAAGCTTTTATGAAACTTCAGCAGCTTATTTTTTTTAAAAAAAACTGTACCAGAGCGTGTACTATATTACATTTATATAAAATTTAAAAATGTTAGTTACAGTTTGATTATGTACAGAATGTGTAGAAAACAACTTTCGGATTTGGCAAAGCTGAGAAATACCAAACTAATTTGGATGGATAATTAATTACAAAAAATCAAAAATTCCTTTTCAAACTGCAACAACAAAAATACTGCAAGTCATCACATAATATACCCATCTTGTAGTTAACTCCTGTGTACCTCGAGTCCTAATTTGTAATCTTTCAAGGTGATGGACCCTTGGTGATTGATGCCATAAAGGCATAAACAACCAATCCTCAAAAGAATCAGGAGAAATTAGATTTCAAGTGTTTATATTCAGTAAAGCTAGGAACACAATAAAAATTCACTAACATTTTGTAACGTTCCCGAATTTTAGTCTATCTCATCAGAAATGCACCATCATATGCAGTTTAAGTTTATTTGAATGGCCCGTTAGATGGTAGATTAATTTGAAAATATTGTGAAATTATCATACGTTTTGCCGGCACTCTGAATATTTTCTCTATATTTGTTCTCATCCCTTTAGGATTTTTTGTTTGTAACCTAAGAGATGCTATATTGTTGCCCACAAAATTGAATCTTGGGCTGGCTCTTGTACTGAGTAAAGAACTATAGATGTACATCTCCTCTCTCCCTCCGTGGGTGTTTTTATTTGCTGGTGCAAATGTTGAGGTCCCTCTTTAGGCTGTCTCTTTCCTTCTGAATTGATGAACATATTCATTCAGAAGAAAAGGTTAAAAAGGAAATATTAAAAAAACCGTACATGTTTGGCTCATATACTATTTGTCAAGCAGTACAACAAACTTCAAGAACAATAACATTGACCTCAGCACTGCTACTGGGCATGTCATGCATTAACAAAAAAAACAAAACAAAAAAAATTATTGATATGCATAAGCTTGTCATTTTTTACTACTGCTTCGGTAGTTTGGTTCCAAAATAATAGAATCACAAAATGGCACTGTGAGGCTAAAAACACCACGTCAATCTTGGCTATGTTGTTAAAGTTGTAGACTTGTGAGTGATTGAAAAAGAGAGAAGTCAAGAGAACAGAATGAGGGGAACACCTTAACTTAAGGTCTAGGTTTATAGAATTGGGCTCATAGTTTTTGGCCCAAAATGAAAGATAAGAACATGTAGATTGGATTTACATATGACATTGGGCGAGACCCACATGCATTTATGCTGACCCAACTTTGGCATCTCAGGCGAGGCACATGGTTTCGTGAATCATTATAGGATCTAAATGAAAGACTAAAACAACAAGACCCAGGTCCAGTTCTGTGTGTTCCACCCAAACCTCAACGGTCCTAACCTTGGCTTCATTTTGCTCAAAGAGTCAAAAGGTTAAATGCTCTGTACGAATGGGGTCACTAAAATGTGCTGAAACATTTTCATCCCCCACTAAGCAAAAAGAACCAAAAAAAAAAACCTTGGTCATTTTATAATTTCATGCAAATCCTCAATTCTTGACCTAGGTGCTAGGGCTAGTTGCAGTTTATTTTTGGATAGCTTTACTTTTAAATGGAAGGTCCCTTTCAATAAATGGGGTTTTGATAAGCAATATTAGGGGGAAAAAAAGTTTTGAAGAACCATATTTAAATAGCTCCTTGGGGTGGTGCGTTGGTAGGAGTACCAAACTTGGTCATACCTATAAGTTCAGGAGTTGCCGAGTTTGAGTTGTGCGCTTCACAAAAATGCTGTGCCAGAATGCAAATAGCCCTAACATGCCTAGGGGTGCCCCACGCCATCAATAGTGGGTTTAAGTGGGTCGGGTCAATGATCACAAGTGTGAGACCCTTTTTTGTTCATAAAAATAAAATAAAATAAAATAAACGAGATTTAAATA
Source organism: Quercus lobata (assembly GCF_001633185.2). Classification (NCBI taxonomy): domain Eukaryota; kingdom Viridiplantae; phylum Streptophyta; class Magnoliopsida; order Fagales; family Fagaceae; genus Quercus; species Quercus lobata. Next base: position 24,148,934 of record NC_044915.1, on the reverse strand, counting down.
GTGAGTTGGAGTTACCAGTAAAATTTATTTTGGTTGAATAAGAAATTTGAAATAAAAAATCCTACTTATACAAAAAAGAATTACCTTTGTATCTTGGTATGATAGTGGTGCTATAAGCAAGTTGAGTTGAGCTGAATATTGAAAGTTTCAAATTGTTTAATTTAATTTTATTTTGAACATAAGTTGAGTTTGTGCTCATCACCAAATAAGGTTATAATTTTTTTATTTTTTATTTTTTATTTTTTATAGGAAGGTTATAATGTTATATGTTCAAGCTAGCTTGGTTTATTTTCTTGTCAAGTTTGTTCATGAGCTACTTATAACTTATACTTTTCCCATATATAGTAAAAATATGATTAAAAGTTTTTACCCTTTCACAAATGTATGGTAATAATTAATAATTAATAACATAATTATAATTGAAATTATTTTAATTGACTTTATTAGATAGAATGGTTTTGTTTATGAATTCATAAAATTAGATTCACCAGATCAATATTGTAGCAAATTATATATAGTTTTTATTACGAATGAACTATGTAAATTATAAATAAATTATAAAATAATTATTTAATATCGTATAAGCTTTATTTACAAACTTACTCAACCCAATCCTAAGTCTATATAAGCAAAGTTTTAAACAAGTATATATATAAACATATAATATTATATTTACTTCAATTGAGTTTTATCTTCACGGGCTTGTTTATGAATACATTTTTTTTATATACAAGAAAAAAATAATACTCTAACATAATCTAAGTGTATATGTGTGTGAAGCTCCCTCTTGGAAACTTGAACCCTGACTCTTACTCCCCACACCCCACAAGTACTTATACTTGTGCAGTGGCCATCACATTAAGAGTTTATGAGTACATTAATATGTTTGAGTTTGACTTGTTTAATATTCGAATCTAAACTTAAGCTTGAGCTTGACTTATTTGCTAAATAAACAAATATAATAAAGCATTTTCTTGATCTAAACTTCAGCGGTTTATAAATAAATGAATTCATTTACAACCTACCTAATAGTAAAGAACAACTAATGCGGTGGGAACTTATTAGATTCAAGACCTATGATATCTATAACACACAAAACGAACAAAAATAAAAAAATAGATTTGAAAATATTGGGTAAAATCAACTGATTAATAAACCATACCAAGCACTTGGTCCACCAAATCCAGTTAAGTTCCTTTTAAACCAATGAAATGAATGAGCCATAACCATATGTGGTCCATGTGGATATAAAAGGGCAACCCCATTCCATAATATCTAAGCCTTTGCTTCTTCTTCTTCTTATTTTTTTTTTCCATGAATTATCTAAAGCCTTTGCTTGGCTCTCTTTACTTACTTCTTTGTAATAACAAAAAAAAAAGAAAAAGAAAAGCAAACTAAGCCACCAGTGGTTCAAAATATATGTATATATATATATATATATGTGTGTGTGTGTGCGCGTGCGCACGTGCGCAGGAACAAGTAGCAATAATAGTTGGATCAGGCACCTCTGGGCTTGCCACAGCTGCTTAATTGCCTAAGCCAGCTATCAATCCCATACATAATCCTTGAGAGGGAAGACTGTATTGCTTCTCTATGGAAGAAATATTCCTATGACCGTCTTCACCTTCACCTTGGAAAGCAATTTTGTGAACTCCCTCACATGTCTTTCCCTTTCTCTTATCCCACATACATGCCCAAAAAGTTGTTCATACAATACTTAGTTGACTATGTGTCCATTTGGCAAAGATTATTTTTGCTACTATTTATGAGTTTCATTGCACTTTTTGGTACTATTCATGGGTCCTACTATACTATTTCAGCTAATTTTTACCTTTATCTACCGTACTTTCAACAAAAAGTTTGCAGTTTCAGTAAAATAAGAGGATCCCAAACGGACCCTCTGTCTCCCATTTCAACATTAGTCCTATGTACCAAAGAACTGTGGAGTCTGCTGAGTACAGTGAGGCTTCCAAGAAATGGCTTGTGAAGGTTAGGAATGCAAGTTCAGGTGAGGTTGAGATATATTGTGCAAAGTTTTTAATAGTGGCCACTGGGGAAACAACCAATCCTTATACTCCAGAGGTTGAAGGATTAAATACTTTCCCTGAAGTTTAAATCAGGGAAGGAGTTACATAACAAGAATGTTTTGGTTGTTGGGTCTGGGAATTCTGGCATTGAAATTGCTCTAGACCTTGCAAATCCTGGTGCCAAAACTTCTATTATCGTTCAAAGCCAGGTATGAAATTAATCACATCTAACTTAGACTGAATTTTTCTTTCACGGGTCATTGTTATTAAGACAAAAACTTAGTTATAGGGTTAAATTTAATTAGGAAACCAAGATACATGAATTGTGCCTAAAGGTTACCCTTATTATTATATATCCATTCATCATTGACAAATACCAATTATTGGATTATATATGCAGGTTCATTTGATCTCACTATAGATGGTAGACTTGGCCAAAATTATGTTGAAGTATTTTAAGCTTAGCTTGGTGGACTCCTTGATGGTCATGCTTAGCAAGCTGGTTTATGGGGACCTAACCAAGTATGGGATAAGAAAACGTACAGAGGGTCCTTTCTATATGAAGGTTCAGTATGGCAAGTATCCGGTTTATTGATGTAGGTGCCTATAAAAAGATCAAGTCAGGAGAAATTCAGGTAAAGTGTTTTTGAGGGAGAGAATGGTTCAAATAATTAAAAACTCATATTAATTAACTGTTAGAACTTAAAATTGTGGTTGGTATCCGAGTCAAATTTGATCTACACTAAGTTTATAAATAGGATTTCGTTTATTTTACTTGTTTTACAAGTACATGAACCTGCATTGAGTTTAAGCTTTTAACAAAGTTCAAGTTATTAGAAAGTTTTCAATAGATCCAGTCTATTTTCATTCTGTCATTATCTATTAAATTAAAATCCAGAGGTCAAATCCTCTTAACCCTCATTTTAAGTAAAATAAAAAGTTATTAGAAGTGTAATCTTTATATAAGTTTGGTGCTTGTCTATTGGTCAAACATACCAGTTGTTTAACTACTTTGTTAACTTGGTCCAAGAAGACCAATGAGCTGGCTTTATTGTCTTAAATGGTAAAAGTTTAGAAGACCAAAGATTAGAGCCTCAGAAACCAAGTATATGAGTCACATTCATGTGTAAATCATGTAGTATAATATAATTTAATGTATCTTTTAAGCTCCTATTTGTTTTTCTTTGAATGCCTGTCTTTGATTGATCCACATGTAATGTAGGTCTTGCCGATACTAAACGTAAGAGGCAATGACATATTATTTAAGAACGGCAAGTTACGTCCATTTGATACAATTGTTTTTTGTACAGGATTCAAGAGGTCAACAAACTTGTGGCTTAAGGTAATGATTTTGTACTTTTGGTCTCATATTATTAATCTTTTATGAGTTCTTCAATGGACACAAACTTCACCACACACTTTACTACAACTTGTATATTTGTCAATTTGTGATTGGACTACATCACTTCTACGCATAGCATTGCCATTGGTACTTGGTGTAATGTAAATTCAATTAAAATTTGACACATATGCAAGTTGTGGCAAAGTATGTCGTATAGTTTGTGTCCCTAGACTTTTTGGTCTTTTATTGGAGTGTTTGAAATTTAAACTTTTAATACTAAGTTTTTACTAGTTTTATCTCTATTCAAATTAAGTACAACAGTTTAAAAAACCTATACCATTTTATGTAAAAGACAATGTATTAAATGATATTTTTTTAAAACTTTAAACAAAATTAAAGGAAAAATATAAGATGAATCTAGATAGAATTAACAATATAGAACAGAAGGAAGCAGTATCTTGTAACAATGAAGTTGTCTAATCATGCTTTGGAAAGGAAAGAGCTCAGTATATTTCCTAGGTGTTGGGGGGGGGTGGGGGGGTGGGGAATGAAAGTTGCAAAAAACCCATAATTTTTTTTTTTTTTTTTTGGTGTGTTACCTAGTGGAGAATGGAGTAGATCAGTAGACATTGTGGTTTGAAAGGACCCATAGATAGATTCCATCTGTGGATGGTTTTAAAACTAAGCCCAAGTTTGAAGGCATTGAGCTTTAACCTTTGATGGTGGCTAACCTGCTTCACCAACATTTTGGGAGTTGGGATGTGCATAAATTGGTCCAGTTATTTGATGCAGAATCTGTTACAGCCATTAAGAGTATCCCTATCACAAGAACTCAGAGTTTAGACAGGAGAGCATGGATTGGTGACAAAACTTGTACCTTTTCATTATATCTACTTATTAGATTTCAACTCTCAAAGATTTAATTTTGGTGCATAGTAGTAGAATTCTTGACGAGGTCCATACTAGAAAAGGCACTGGAAGAGTAGAATTCTTAAAAGACTGAAGGTCCAACTATGGAGAATTGCAGTAGGAGCACTTCCTCTAAAACATAGATTTGGCCTCAAGATTAAAGATTGAAGAAGAAGACATGTGTTCCCTTTGTGGTCTAGAAGACTAGAACTAGAAACTGAAGCTCGTTTATTTAAGAATTGTATAGTTGCTAAAAAGACTTGTTAGGGTGGTACTTCTTGTGGACTAAAGAGATTTTCATGGCTACAGCTAGTATGGACCTCATCAAACTAATGGTAGAACCACCAACCCAGTTGTTGGGAAATCATGTGAATAAGGAGATTGCTGAGGACATCCAATTCATGTTTAGGCACAATCCTTCATTCATGTGCAACTTCAGCTGGGTCCAAATAATTGGGAATCAGGCAGCCCATAATTTGGCTAGTTGGGGTTTTTATTTCTCACTCAATTTTTGGTTGTTTTTTTTGCCATTAAGCCTCCCTAATTCTGTGCTCAAGGTCATTGTGCTCGACTCTGCTGTTTAATTTTTATTTTGTGTTTAGTCCTTTTTGTTTTAATATATATCTACTTATTTTAGTAAAAAAAAAAAAAAAGTTTTTGTAAAGACTCACTTTTTAATAGAAACTAATAGCAGACCCACACAATGCATGAGAATAAATAATTATATTGTATTGTAATATAAGGTAAAATTTTTTCTCTAAAATTTTTTTGATAGGCCACAAACTAAATGACCCATTGTGATAGAAATTAATTAATTAATTAGTCAAGTTATTAATTAATCAATTTATCATGCAAATGTGTGATAGCACAAACAAATCACCAATAAACTAATTATGCAGCAGAAAATAAATAACACGGTGATTTATTTACGAATGGGAAAAACCTAACGGCAAAAACCCCACCGGGTGATTTTCAGGTCATCACTCTCGAAACTCCACTATTATCACAACAAGCGGTTACAAGTAAAGGAATCTCAAGTACCTTACCAACCTACAGTTGAACCCTTACCCCAATACCCAATTGGACTTGTTCTGTAGTGACAGTTCCCCTTTCGATGCACGACTCCTAAATATGTGACTAACCAATTGCGCGAATCTCAGTACGCGACTTCAATCACCAACTAAGAAGGTTATTGGTTGCAAAGTTCTTCAGTTCATCCACAAGATGAAGATCAAGAAGATGCTTGGTCACAAAACCTTACGGTGCACATACACAGCAACTTCTTCAAGAGAAAGAGATGAACTAGGGCAAGAACTTCGTCTTTGGTCACAATTTTCTTGAACAGAGTTTGCTCAAAACTTGTGCAACTTGTGATCTATTTGACTGCCCTTAAAACAATCCTTTTATATGTCTAGGGTTAGGAGAAAAGAAAGCCCAAAGACAAATTCACGGATCCCAAGAAAATCAAATTTGAATTCTGAAAATCTTAAACCTCGACAGATAGAAGGTGTCGAGAAGCTGTCGAGCACATTGAATGTAGAATAGCTTTCTTAAGCTCGATAGATACAGCTATCGAGCCAGCTGTCGAGCTTTAATGATTTTGCACTATGAACTTGTTTTCTTGGACAGACTTGAAGGCTTTAATACTTGATCTTGAAACATGAATTCTTGAAGTATTTAAACACATCCTAAATCTACCTAAATACAAGTAAAGTGCGTTTTGTCAAATGATAAGCCAATTACGTAAAATCATGACATATGTTCTTAACATGTGAAACACATATGTCCTAACATTTTTGAAGATAATTTGTTCTCTCTAAAAATTAAACAATTTCTATTCGGTCTAACTTGGTTCACTCGGTCAATTTCGATCCCCCTTCAATCCATTTTAGACTAATTGGGTCTTAAATTAATTCTTTTTGTAGGTTTTATTTTCAAGTTTAGCTCAAAAATTCTTTTTTTTTTTCCCTTCATTTTTGGGTTGAAAAGTATGAGATTTTATTATATTTGGGCTAAACTCTTTAGTTTTGAGTTAAAAAATACAAAGAAAAATACTAAAATAGACATTAGAAATTAGAAATATGAGCCCTAAAAATGCAATAAAAATGATAAATATTCAAAAGTCTTATTCAATCCACATTGCTTCTATTCAGTCCATTCTGTCCTCTTTGGTCTAATTTGGTCCTATTCAGTCCATTCGGTCCATTATGTCTACTTTGTTTCTATTTGGTCCTATTTAGTTCAAATTGGTCCTATTCAGTCCACTTTGATCCATTTCAGTCCTATTCAGGCCATTCAGTTCACTTTGGTTCTGTTCAGTCCACTTTGGCCCTATCTGTCCAGTCTATCCACTTCGGTCCTATTCCATCCAATTTGGTCCCATTCGGTCTATTCTGTCTACTTCGGTCCTATTTGGTCCATCCGGTCCTATTCTCTCCATTTTGTCCAATTCGGTCCATTTAGATCACTTCATTTCATTTTGGTCCACTTCAATCTATTTTAAGACATATTTGGGTTGAAATCACCATAATCTAAATCCAAATTTATTAATAATAAAAAAATCTCAAACTCATAATATCTAAAATCTTGAGCATTTATTATTACTACACTTTTGTTAAACCATGTTAATGAGCATTTCAGTCCACTTTGATATGACTAAATTGAATTGAAAGTTTTTCTAAACATAAAGGTTATGAATATACAAATGTAATATTTAGGGTGGTTATTCATTTGTTTTAATGTTGTTACTTTTTAAATGAATAGTGTGAGGTTGATTATACATTTAAGCAAAATAAATAAATATATACATATGTATGTGTGTATAATTTTTATTTAAATAATTATTCATTCTTTTAAAAGAGACTATCATAACAATGAAAACCCATATCAAACTTACACTGAATGTGTATAATTTATTCTCTAAATTTTATTGTAGAGAAAGAGAGAGACTACTTATGATAGGACACTAAAAAATACAACACCAAAACATATGAATCCAAAATAGAGTTTTAAAAATCACATTGATTCATCAATATAAAGTAGAGTTGTAAGAAAAAATAAAAAATCAAGAGAAAGAGAATAACCAGTTTTTCAAGAGAGAATGTGAAAGAGAATAATAAGAAATTATATAAAATAATATGAGAAGAAAAAAAAGTAAAAATAAAAAATATTGTAATAAACACCAAATTATCCATGTCATGTTATGTAATAAAATAACATTATATATATATATATATATAAACCAAATATAACATTATATTCTTATATACTATTTTTATAATGCAATATGATAACATCTATGATATTAAAAGGAATAAAAAATGTAACAACTTAAAAATATTGGATTACATCACTTTTATGCATAGCATTGCCATTGGTACTTGGTGTAAGGTAAATTCAATTACCACTTGACACCTATGCAAGTTGTGGCAAAGTATGTCGCATAGTTTGTGTCCCTAGACTTTTTGGTCTTTTATTGGAGTGTTTGAAATTTAAATTATTAATACTAAGTTTTTACTAGTTTTATCTCTATTTAAATTAAGGACAACAGTTTAAAAAACCTATACCATTTTATGTAAAAAACAATGTATTAAATGATATTTTTTAAAATGTTTTAAACAAAATTAAAGGAAAAATATAAGATGAATCTAGATAGAATTAACAATATAGAACAGAAGGAAGAAGTATCTTGTAACAATGAAGTTGTCTAATCATGTTTTGGAAAGGAAAGAGCTCAGTATATTTCCTAGGTGTTTGGGGGGGGGGGGGGAATGAAAGTTGCAAAAAACCCATAATTTTTTTTTTGGTGTGTTACCTAGTGGAGAATGGAGTAGATCAGTAGACATTGTGGTTTGAAAGGACCCATAGATAGATTCCATCTGTGGATGGTTTTAAACCTAAGCCCAAGTTTGAAGGCATTGAGCTACCTGCTTCACCAACATTTTGGGAGTTGGGATGTGCATCAATTGGTCCAGTTATTTGATGCAGAATCTGTTACAGCCATTAAGAGTATCCCTATAACAAGAACTCAGATTTTAGAAAGGAGAGCATGGATTGGTGACAAAACTTGTACCGTTTCTTTATATCTACTTATTAGATTTCAACTCTGAAAGATTTAATTTTGGTGCATAGCAGTAGAATTCTTGACGAGGTCCATATACTAGAAAAAGCACTGGAAGAGTAGAATTCTTAAAAGACTAAAGGTCCAATTATGGAGAATTGCAGTAGGAGCACTTCCTCTAAAACATAGATTTGGCCTCAAGATTAAAGATTGAAGAAGAAGACATGTGTTCCCTTTGTGGTCTAGTAGACTAGAACTAGAAACTGAAGCTCGTTTATTTAAGAATTGTATAGTTGCTAAAAAGACTTGTTAGGATGGTACTTGTTGTGGACTAAAATTAAGAGATTTTCATGGCTACATCTAGTATGGACCTCATTAAACTAATGGTAGAACCACCAACCCAGTTGTTGGGAAATCAAGTGAATAAGGAGATTGTTGAGGACATCCAATTCATGTTAAGGCACAATCCTTCATCCATGTGCGAATTCAACTGGGTCCAAATATTTGGGAATCAGGCAGCCCATAATTTGGCTAGTTGGGGATTTTTGTTTCTCACTCAATTTTTGGTTGTTTTTTTTTACCATTGAGTCTCCCTAATTTTGTGCTCAAGGTCATTGAGCTCGACTCTGCTGTTTAATTTTTATTTTGTGTTTAGTCCTTTTTTTTTTAATATATATATCTACATATTTTAGCAAAAAAAAAAAAAAAAAAGTTTTTGTAAAGACTCACTTTTTAATAGAAACTAGTATGTAACCCATGCGGTATATTATTAATCATGAGTTTATTCATGTTTAAAATGCTCAGTTAAGTCTAAATTCATAGGATTTCAAGAAAGGGAAAAATAGACCTAATCGTACCCATTCTTCTTGGACTTTGGGTTGCCTCAAAGGCTTGGCCTTTCCACCTACAAACCCAGAAATAAATAAAGAAACATTAACAAAGAGTGCAGTCAAGATCTCATAGGGAATCTATACTTGAAATAAATCAATGATAAATGATATTAAAATCGAATCAACAGAGAGTGAAAGGAACCTACCCAATAATGGCTCTGGCGGTGCAACGACAAAAGAAATAAAGTTTCACAAAAGAGGTAGAAATAGACCTTTGCAAGAGTTCTGCTATATGTATGGAGTGCCTCGTTCTTGTCCCCTGTAGGCAAATAGAAAAATAAAATAATACAATTTTACATTCCAAACAACAATCATAATTATAATAAGAAAAGGGTAATACAAATCAAATAGTTGGCGTGCAATACTCAATCCAGTTTGGAGTATTCATTAAAGTAGAAAGTTAACATTTACACCCAAACCAATAGATATGAAAATTTGAAGAAAAAAAAAGACACCAAAATCAAAAGGAATTAAAAAACAAATGATAAAAAAAAAACTAAATAAAATTCAGTGAATGAATTGAAATAAGAAGAAGAAGAAGAAGAAAAAGAAAAGAACATCACATAGGATGACAACCAAACCATGTTTAAGCAAAGAAAATTCCTTGTTTCTCTACAATACCTTCAATGGCTGTCAACCCTAAGCTAAATGGGTTTCAAACATCTTTGATCATGCCCTTTATTTCTTCGACATTCAAGCTTAATCAAAACCAATAACCCAAATACCTAAATTAATAAAAAGCAACCCAAAATAAAAAAAACCTAAATCATATTTGATACCAATTTTTATTGTTTAAAGATACCTATATCAATAGTGGTTCAAGCAATATATATTGGTGGCAAGAGGCTGGGTTGAAGGTGGGAGATGGTCTAACATGGTGGTGGTCCTTAATCTCTCCTTCACAGTGCCTTACGACTCTCTCCCTCCCCCTGTCTCTTGTGAAATCAGTGATTCATTGGGTATAAAAATAGCCTCTTTGGTTTTCACGTTTGACTGTAAAATCAAGAAAAAACTTACTCATCTATACAACATGTGAAGCTAAACTATGAAAAGAATTTTCAATGCCATTAATCATCAATCATCAGCATGACAACAGTAAACCTTTACTGAAACCTTTTTTTATTTTTATTTTTTTATTTATTGCACCCAGTGGGTCTTGAACACATGACCTCACCCTCCACTAAGAACTTATAACGGGGGAGGTGCTAGGTGGCTAGAGAAGAATTCAAATATGCCCTTAAAGCAGTTAAAGATTATTCTTCCTTTAAGTTTCTTCATAGCGGACCTTTAGTTAAGGAGGAATCTAGAGATATCAAATCATGACAGAAAAAGTAGGGAAATAGAGCACTCACCTGTACAACATGTGGAGCTAAACTTAGAAAAGAATTTTCTACACCATAATAAACTGCAACAAATAAACGGGGGAAAAGATGTCACATTTAGGCTCAGATGCAACTAAGCCATAAACTTGAAATTATATAATGCAAATCAGAATTTTACCAGTTAGAATATATATAACTCTTAATTCTTTTAATCGTCCAGCAAGTTTCAGCCCAATGGTAACTGCTCCATATATGCAGAGAAGGAAATGCTAGCAAATCGTTAAAGAAGCATGTAAAATAAATAGAACCTGAAAAACAATCTAAAAATAAAAATCAGAGAAGAATAAAGAAATACAACATATTGCCTTACATCTCAAATAAAGTTACAATAATTGATACAAAAATATAGAAGAAACATCAAGGAAACTTCTCACTGATTGACAATGTTTAAAACTTGGAACGAAAGTTAAGAAAATAGTTTGGAACTTCTCCACTACTGTGCCATGAATTTCAAAAGTTTTATATAGCATAGAAAGTATGTCTTCTTTTTCCTAATCACCTCACAATCTTGGACGTGAGGATTAAATGGTCAAATTTCCAAACAGAAGAAAATTAAAACTTTGTTCAAAGGCCCATCTCATAACATTAGCTGTAGAGATAGATTTGCTACCCCTCATTATCAACATCTTCTAAGGAGGCACTAACTAAAATAATGAACTATTTTATGTAGCCAAAGAAGGCTATTTACCATAGCATATATCTAGAATGTATAAACTCTGTTGCAAATTAGATATTACTCACCACAAAAGAAAAGCCATAAAGTAGCCAGTGTTTCTCTCCCCTATACAATTATTCTGCACCAATGAAGAGCTAAGTAGAAATTGAAAGTAATATTTAACAATTAAAAAACAAACCATCTCACTACAAAAGATTAAAAAATAATAAACAAAATAGTTTGATATTTTACCATCCATTCACAATGATGGTCAAAGCGAGCAACACAGCGATCACAAATGCTGCAGTGCTTGGACCTGGCAGGTCTGAACCAAAGGAGGAAACAATCATTATTAAAAGAATTACATGAAAGTTTCCAAAGAAATCTCTACGACTCTCTCCCTCCCCCTGTCTCTTGTGAAATCAGTGATTTCATTAGGTATAAAAATAGCCTCTTTGGTTTTCACGTTTGACTGCAAAATCAAGAAAAAACTTAATTAGCACAGTAACTCGCTTGACCCGATACATAGAAGTGGTTTTAATGAGAATGGGCCCACATACATTTAGCCACATGGAGCAAAATTCAACTTCAATTTCAGATTCTAATTGAACAATTAGAAGGATAATTATGAACTGATCGCCACATAGATGTAGACACATGGCACAAAATTAGAGTTCTAATTTGGAATTGCAATTTGAGTTTCTCTCTACTTCACCTATTATTATATATATAGACTAGTAGCAGACCCACACAATGCATTAGAATAAATAATTATTTTGTAATGTAATATAAGGTAAAATTTTTTCTCTAAAATTTTTTGAAGATAATATGTTCTCTCTAAAAATTAAACAATTTCTATTCAGTCTAATTTGGTTCACTCGGTCAATTTCGATCCCCCCGCCAGTCCATTTTAGACTAATTGGGCTTTAAATTAATTCTTTTTGTAGGTTTTATTTTCAATTTTAGCTCAAAAATTCATTTTTTTTCTTCATTTTTGGGTTAAAAAGTATGAGATTTTATTATATTTGGGCTAAACTCTTTAGTTTTGAGTTAAAAAATACAAAGAAAAATACTAAAATAGACATTAGAAATTAGAAATATGAGCCCTAAAAATTCAATAAAAATGATAAATATTCAAAAGTCTTATTCGATCCACATTGGTTCTATTTGGTCCATTCTATCCTCTTCGGTCTAATTTGGTCCTATCCAGTCCATTCGGTCCACTTTGGTTCTATTCGGTCCATTATGTCTACTTTGGTTCTATTTGGTCCTATTCAGTCCACTTTGATCCATTTCAGTCCTATTCAGGCCATTTGGTTCACTTTGGTTCTATTCAGTCCACTTTAGCCCTATTCTGTCCAGTCTATCCACTTCGGTCCTATTTCATTCAATTTGGTTCCATTCAATCCATTCTGTCTACTTCGGTCCTATTCGATCCACCTTGTTCCTATTCGGTCCATCCGGTCCTAGTCTCTCCATTTCGTCCAATTCAGTCCATTTAGATCACTTCATTTCATTTTGGTCCATTTCAATCTATTTTAAGACATATTTGGGTTGAAATCACCATAATCTAAATCCAAATTTATTAATAATAAAAAAATCTCAAACTCCTAATATTTAAAATCTTGAGCATTTATTGTTACTACGCTTTTGTTAAACCACATTAATATAGCATTTCAGTCCACTTCAATATGGCTAAATTGAATTGAAAATTTTTCTAAACATAAAAGCTATGAATATACAAATGTAATATTTAGGGCAGTTATTCATTAGTTTTAATGTTGTTACTTTTTAAATGAATAGTGTGAGGTTGATTATACATTTAAGCAAAATAAATAAATATATACATTTGTATGTGTGTATAATTTTTATTTAAATAATTATTCATTCTTTTAAAAGAGACTATCATGACAATGAAAACTCATATCAAACTTATACTGAATATGTATAATTTATTCTCTAAATTTTATTGTAGAGAAAGAGACAGACTACTTATGATAGGACACTAAAAAATACAACACCAAAACATATGAATCCAAAATAGAGTTTTAAAAATCACAATGATTCATCAATATAAAGTAGAGTTGTAAGAAAAAATAAAAAATCAAGAGAAAGAGAATAACCAGTTTTTCAAGAGAGAATGTGAAAGAGAATAATAAGAAATTTATATAAAATAATATGAGAAGAAAAAAAAAGTAAAAATAAAAAAATATTATAATAAACACCAAATTATCCATGTCATGTTATGTAATAAAATAACATTATATATATATATATATATATATCTTTATATAAACCAAATATAACATTATATTCTTATATACTATTTTTATAATGCAATACAATGACATCTATGACATTAAAAGGAATAAAAAATATAACAACTTAAAAACACAAAACTTAATCACATCAACCCAAAGTAGAGTTCCAAATAATACAAAAATTAATCAACCTAAAGTAGAGATGCAAGAAAAATATATTAAAAAATTCACCAAAAATGAAGAAAAAAAAAATGAGAAAGAGAAAGAGAGAAAAATAACCTTTTGTGTGTGGAAAATGACAGAGAGAAAGAGAGAGAAATAACATTTTGTGTGTGAAAAAACTATGAATAGAATGGAAAAGAGAATTGTAAATTTATAGTAAGAGGAGGGGAATAAGATAAAGGGATAGAGGAAGATAAAGGGATAGAGGAAAAATGATATTAAGGTAGATAGTAGTGGGGAGATAAAAAGGTAAAAGGGAGGGGAAAAATTAGAAAAAGTATAACAATAAGTTTGGAAATCAATAAGGGAAAAAAAAAAATTAAAAATAAGACAGAGAATGTTGAAAATGGGTGGATGATGTGGCTGTTGATGTGCTCAACAAAAGCGTAGTAACAATAAATGCTACGCTCCAGTTTTTAGATATACTAGTCGCGGACCTTGCGCATTGTGTGTGATAACCTTTTTAAGGTGGTTTTATTAAATTTATTTATTATTCATTTTAGACTAATTTTTTAAATAGTACTGGAATTTGTTATCATATTTTAATTTATTATAGGGACAATCACAAATGTAATATATATATATATATATATATATATTATTTTTGTCGTAACAAATCAAAACAATACAATTTTTCTCAAGAATTCAAAAGGCAAGTTAGCGAAAATATTAATTTTTAATAAAATTTATTTATAATATTTTGTGTATCATTAAAAGTTATATAAAATCTAAAAAAATTTCTTTTAGTTTTAAACAAACTTTCTCAAATAAGAAATTTTCTACCGTACAATCAAAAACAATGAAAAACTTATCTAAAAAATTAATAAAACTCTACAAAACTACAGTTCAAAAAATAAAAATAAAAATAATATATTGCAACTCTTTTTCCTTTAATATATATATATATATATATATATATATATATATATATATATATAAACAACAACAACAACAACAACAACAACAACAACAACAACCAAGAGTACAATTCCAAAGGGAAAAAAGTAAATAATTTTTTTGAAAAAAGAAATATTGTGTTAATGCTGTCGTAATCTAATCTAACATCTAATCCAACATATGAAAAATGAATAAATAAATAAATAATTCTAAACACAAAATAGAATTTGTTTTCTTAAAAATCTCAAAGAACACACTAATGAAATAAAGAAGATGAAAAACAAAATAAAATATTCATAAATACTTAAAACAATTAGTTAAGCATCTAAGAACATCATATAATAAAGACATAACAATTATCCGCTAGTAAATTAAACATAATATTTACAAACAGTGAAAAGATACTGCACAAAGACCATTGTTTTCAACTACACTAATTATTCTTCATTAGCTTGTCCAGATTATTTTGTTGTTTTCCAAATAAACTAAAATATAACAACACAAAATATGACATATTATAATATGATTTTTCCCCAATTTAGATCAACATCAAACATCATTCATTAAAAGTATTTAGTGTTATAAATAAAATGATTAAAAAAAGAAAAACATACTTGCATCAAGGAACACATATGGATTAATTAATAATAGGACAATAAGGGAACAAACCTCTAGTAGGATATCCTCCTATGGGAAGTGAATATTTTTTTTATAGAAAATTTTTAAAAAGTAGAATTCTAAAAAACTAATATTCATCAATCTAAGGTAGAGATATAGGGAAAATAATTTAAAAAATCCAACAAAAAATGGGAAAAAAAATTGAGAGAGAGAGAGAGAGAGAGAGAGAAATAACATTTTTTGTATGGGAAAAATATGCATAGAATGGGAGAGAATGGCAAATTTATAGTAAGATGATGGGAGTAAGAAGAGCTAAAATAAAGGAAGATGAAGGGGCAAAATAATATGTAAAGTTAAAATTGTCCAAGATGAATATATAAAAACAAGTACTTTTGTTTGATTTTCCATTGATTTATTATATAAATTATAACATCAAAATTAAAGTATATGAATCTGTAAAGTTAAAAACACCTAAGATGAATTTGTAAAGCCAATATATTTATATATTTAATATTGTAAAAAAATTAAAGGTAAAAAATAAATATGAAAAAGACTAATTATGTGGCCAATGATGTGGCAATGATCAAGGTGGCTCAACATGAGCGTAGTAATAATAAATGCTACGCTTTAGCTTTTAGATATATAGATTTAGATTATTTATTTAAACCCCACTTCTTTAAATAGATTCCAGAAGAACAATTCACTTCTAAAAAATAAAGCTACAAAATTTAAGAGGTAAAAAACACATACTAAAACCATATTAAAAAGAAAGATTTTTTAGTTCTCAATTAACTATTTATTTATTTTTTTTGAGTAGGGGGTGAGTATCTTTTGAATGAGAACGGGCTTTCAAAGCCAAATTATCCTAACCATTAGAAGGGAAAAAATGACTTACACTGTGTTGGACTATCTAGAAGAGGGTTTTATGGCGTTAGCAATGATGCCCAAAACATGGCAATGATATCCAGTCATTGGCTATTGTGATGCAAAGAAAGTGACAAGGACTTTTACAGGCACTTACGAATAAAGAAAGAGAAACAGTGAAGAGAAGTGTAAACATTCATAAGCTAGCTTATGTGATCGATCTTGGCTCCTTTATTTGTTATTGTTTTGTGTCTGTACACTCAGTATGTTTCCTGTTTTAGTCTTTTTTTTTTCAATCTAATTAATATGCTAACTTTTTCATTAGTCATGTGATCGTTCCAAAGGAGAAAGTCTTTACCTCTTCCAATCAATTATTAGCTTGGGTCCGTAATTGAAAACCTTTAATGGTTACATTTTATCTATTAAACACTTCAAATTAAATAATAGATTTGGGATCAAGTCTCTTACACCGGTATCTTGGCCTAATAGTTGGGTTATAAATGAGCTAAACTGAACCAAGAATTAGAAGTTTAGATTGTTTATTTAATTTTACTTCGAACACGAGTCAAGTTGGAGCTTATAACCGAACATGTTTCAACTTGGTTCATTTTCTTATCAAACAAGCTCGAGCTTGTTCATGAGCTACTTAATTAATTTGTTATTTATTTTTCCCATATATAGTAAAATCATGACAACAAATTTTACCCTTTCACAAATCTATGCTAATAATTAAAAAGTAATTAAAGTTGAAATTACTTTATTTGAGCTAATTAGATAAAATTATTTTTGTTTATGAATTTATAAAAGGTAGATTCACCAAACTAGTATTGTTACAAATTATATAAAATTTTTACTACAAATAGTTTGTTTATATTATCAATAAAGTGCAGATAATGATTTGATATCATAAAAACTTATTTGAAAATTTACACAATACAATCTCAAGTCTATAAAAATATATTTTTAGTCAGGTATGCATATAAACATATAATATCATATAAATTTAAATTGAGCTTCATGTTCATAAGTTGTTCATGAACATATTGTTATGTTTGAGCCTAAACTTAATCTTGAACTAAGCTTGCTTACTAAACATAAGCAAGCATTTTCCCAAATTGAGCTTGAGTTGTTCATGAACCGCTCAATTTGTTTATAGTCATACCTAACAGTAAAGAAGACAAATCAATATGAAGGAAATACTATAGTTTCAAACCAAACGTATCATATTTATAACACAAAACACAAAAACAAAGAAAAAGAAGAAGTTATATTTGAATGGATTAGGTAAAATGGTTAAGCGGATTAGTGAACCATAACAAACCACTTGGTCCAATTATAACCCGGTTAAAATCCTTTTAAAACCAATGAACCAAGCAATAATATGTGGATAAAAAAAGGCAACCCATTCCATATTATCTAAGCCTTTGCGTTGCTCTTTTTACTTCCTTAGTTATAATAACAAAAGAGAGGACACCAAGCAACCAGTGATTCAAAAAAAAAAAAAAAAAATGCAGGAACAAGTAGCAATAATAGTTGGAGCAGGCACCTCTGGGCTTGCCATAGCTGCTTGCCAAAGCCAGCAATCAATCCCATACATAATACTTGAGAGAGAAGACTGTATTGCTTCTATATGGAAGAAATACTCCTATGACCGTCTTCACCTCCACCTTGCAAAGGAACTTTGTGAACTCCCTTACATGTCTTTCCCTGCCTCTTATCCCAAATACGTGCCCAAAAACATGTTCACACAATACTTGGATGACTATGTCTCCCATTTCAAGATTAGTCCTATGTACCAAAGGAATGTGGAGTCTGCTGAGTACAATGAAGTTTCCAAGAGATGGTTTGTGAAGGCTAGGAATGCAAGTTCAGGTGAGGTTGGGATATATTGTGCAAAGTTTTTAGTGGTAGCCACTGGGGAAACAACCAACCCTTATATCCCAGAGGTTGAAGGATTAAACACTTTCACTGGTGAGGTTCTTCATTCTACTCAATTTAAATCAGGGAAGGATTTCAAAAACAAGAATGTTTTGGTTGTTGGGTCTGGAAATTTTGGCATGGAGATTGCTTTAGACCTTGCAAATCATGGTGCCAAAACTTCCATTATTATTCGAAGTCCGGTATGAAATTAATCTCATCTAACTTGGCTATAATTTTTCTTTCATGGGTCATTGTTATTAAAAAAAAAATTAGTTACAGTTCTTTAGGTATTGTACACTTGTACTCCCAGTTAAATTCAATTACATGATTGAATTTAATTGAGGAATACACTAACTTGAATTTTACCCTTATTATTATTATATAACCAGCTTTGTTATAATATAACCATGCATAATGGTTACAAATACCAAATATTAATTGGATTATATATGCAGATTCATATTCTCTCGCGAGAGATGATGGACTTTGCCAGAATTTTAGTGAAGTATTTAAAGCCTAGTTTGTTGGACTCCTTGGTGGTCATGCTTAGCAAGCTGGTTTATGGGGACTTGACCAAGTATGGGATAAGAAGGCCTACAGAGGGTCCTTTCTATATGAAAAGAATGTATGGCAAGTATCCTCTTATTGATGTGGGTACCTGTAAAAAGATCAAGTCCGGAGAAATTCAGGTAAAGAGTTTTGAGTGAGAGAATGGTTGGTGCTTAAAAAAGATGCATATGTAGTTCATCTTCATGTGTAAATCATGTAGTATAATATAATTTAATCTTCTATCTTTTAAGCTCCTGTTTTTTTTTTTTTCCTTCTTTCTTTTTTTTGCTTTGAACGCTTGTCTATTTGATTCTTCCACATATTACTCAGGTATTGCCCGCAGAAATACTAAACATAAGAGGCAATGACATAATATTCAAGAACGGAAAGTCACATCCATTCGACACAATTGTTTTTTGTACTGGATTCAAGAGGTCAACAAACTTGTGGCTTAAGGTAATGATACTATACTTTCGGTCTCATATAGTCATATTGTTAGTCTTTTATTTTGGAGTGTCCCAAAATATAATTATTTTTTAAAAGTCAATAAATATTATATTAATAAGTTTTCTAATTGATCATTTTGCTTATATATCTGAAAGGATAATTTTTTTTTTTTTTTTTTTTTGAGAAATGAAAGGATAATTCTTAGTTTTTAGTTTTTACTAGTTTTATCTTGGTTTAAAAGAACAATAGTTTTAAAATTTTATACCTTTTAATTTAAAGACAATGTATCAAATGATGTTCTCTTGAATTTTCTAAAAAATATATATATATATATATATAAGATGAATCTAAAAATGACTAGTAATATAGATGGAAATAATTATCTTAGAGAAATGCTATGTCCACAACATTTTCACAATAAATCATAAGTGGCAGATTATTACTGGTTATTATTATTGGGGCAAAAAAGTATTCTCAATGATAAGTTCAAATTTGAACCAATAATAGCACTTCTCATTATCTTATAGTAAGTGGTGAAGTTGTCTAATTCGTATTTTAGAAAGGAAAAGAGCTCGGTCTGCTTCCTAGGTGTGGAAGGGAATTGAAAGTTGCAAAAAAAACCCATAACAAAAGGGTATGTGTTACCTAGTGAGGAATGGAGTAGACATTGAGGTTTGGAAGGACCCATAGATTCCATGTGTGTTTTAAACCTAAAACCAAGTTTAAAGTGATTTGAGGTTTAGCCTCTGATGGTGGCTAACGTACTTCATCAACATTTTGGGAGTTGGGATGTGCATAAATTGGTCCAATTATTGATGCAGATTCTATTACAGCCATTAAGAGTATCCCTATCCCAAGCACTTAAAGCTTAGACAAGAGAGTATGGATTGGTGACAAAACTGGTACTTTTTCAGTTTTAAAAATCTGCTAATTAGATTATAAACTCTCAAAGATTTAATCAAGAGCATAGTAGTATATGGAAAATGCTCTTTAGAACTAGCAATTGAAGAAGGGTTTTTTTCTCAATCCATAATTGAATGAAATACTAGGACAATCATGGAAGCATATGAAGATGATGAAAAGCCTATTAGGTGGGAGGTGACACACTGATGCAGATAGTTGAGGACATCCGAGCCATGTTAAGGCACGCTCCTTCAACCAAGTGCAAATTCAATTGGGTCCAAAGAAATGGGAATCGAGTAGCCCATAATTTGGCTAGTTGGGGTTTTTTTCATTCAATTTTTGTAAATTTTTTCCGCGGAGTAAAAGTTTAAAACATTTCCCAAATGAAAATCCACTTTTAAAAAATAAATCTTCAAAATTTATACAATAACAAACACATGCTAAAACTACATGAAAAAAAAAAAAAAAAAGATTTCTTAGTTCTTAATTAACAGAATTTTTTGTTTTGTGCAGGGGGATGATTATCTTTTGAATGAGGACGGGCTTGCAAAGCCCAATAATCCTAACCATTGGAAGGGAAAGAATGGATTGTACTGCGTTGGGCTACTTCAAAGAGGGTTTTATGGAGCTAGTACTGAAGCCCAAAACATAGCCAATGATATCAAGTCTATTATGTAATGTCCTCCAAAAAGGAATGAAAATAGAGGACACAAGAAAAAACGGCTACTGTGATATATTCTTGTTTTGTTTGTTGCTTTTGTGGAGCATTAGTGCCGTGAGAAAGCAATGCAAAGCAAGTGAAACTTTTGCAAGCACTTTTAAGAATAAAGGAGGAGGACAATAGAGAATTCTTAAACATTCATAAGCTAGCTTATGTGATCAATCTTGACCCACTTTATTTGTTATTGCTTTGTGTTTGGACACTAAATTTGTTATGACTGTTTGTTTTTAGAAACATTTTATGGGAAAAGAAAAAATAATTTACTTTTTTGACAGTTTTTATATTTTTTTATGAAAGTGGTACCAAAATTTTTCTAAAATGGTTTATTAACAAATGCCTTAGAAGGCATCCGTTAATCAAACTCTTAAATGAAACTGTGGGGACCGGCCCAGAATAACAGGTTGGCTGGGCCTTGGGCTCGTCCGAGGACGATCCTGTCCGAGGAGACGTTGCGGCCCGTAACCCCTGCCCAAGCCAACTGGGCAAAGAAAACACGTCCGAGGAGTAACTCCTCCTCGGACATCCGAAAGTCCAGATCAATGATGCATTCCAGTTACTGTAACTCTCACTCCAAACGCATAAAACGAAAGAAAGTTCAAAATATCCCAGGAAAAGCTGTCACCACTACATTAAATGCACCACAACTACTCTTCTGGCCACATTAATGAGGAGAAGACTTTTGAACAGTGTTACCTTGGTCACTACAACTCACAAAGAACTGGTAAGGGCGTCTGATGGGACAGGTGCTCAAGTGGGGGTTTGGATGATCAATAAGTGTAGGGCCCAGATGATAAGAAAAGGCCTATATCATATGTAAGAGCCCCCTAGAAAAGGGGATGGAAGAAAAAAGAGAGGAGGGAAGGGAGAAAAGTAAGAAGTCATTGTATGAAGGCACGTCCATAAATGAAACTTCCACTTTTCATATACATTTTCTGGATTTACGTTTCTACAGAACATGCAACGAACCGTCTGAGCCAACTGGAACCGAGTTCTTCATCCCACACTCTACAAACTTCATTGTGTGGGACTTCTTGGGCCAGGGCCTGATTGTTCAGGACCGGGTTAACAAAAATCGTGTCCCTACAATTGGCGTCGTCTGTGGGAAGAACTAGGGTATCAGCTAGCACGACGGTCGAGCATGGCAGAACTAGGTCCACACCAGGAGAATCCTCACCAAGCTAACTCCCAACAGACACAACCCATTGAGTCCCAGAGGCAAAATAACCCTGCCAACCCAGATGGCAAGGGGAATCGTGAGGGAAGTGTACATACTATCCAGACGAGCCAGAGTCACACTCAGATAGGTAGTCACGTATCCCAGAGGCGAAATAGCCATCAGGCCATGCAACGAGAGATAGATGACCTGAAAAGGAAGTTACGACATGTGCAGCGAAGACGATCTCCCTCTAACTCAGATGAGTCCTCTAATGGGGAGGATGCGAGTTACCGACGGAGGTCAAGGACCCCCCCAAGTGAAACCTTTTCTTACGAAAGGGAACCACGCCCTGTACGGAAATATGAGAGTCCATCCAGTAAGGGTTCGGGAAACGATGCTATGAAGAGGGCGCTAGACCAGGTTTCAAGGTCACCCTTCACATATAGAATCGAAGGGGCTAAGTTGCCTCGACGCTTCAACCAACCAACGTTCGCCATCTATAATGGCCGAGCAGACCCGATAGAGCATGTGAGTCAGTTTAACCAAAAAATGGCTATCTACTCGCAAAATGAAGCCCTGATGTGCAAAGTCTTCCCATCCAGCTTGGGACCAATGGCGATGAGGTGGTTCAACAGCCGGAAGACAAATTCCATAGGCTCATACAAGCAGCTCACTCAGGCCTTCTGCTCCCGCTTTATTACAAACACAAGAGTCCCTCGACCCCTCAGTTCGCTATTGTCCTTATCCATGCACGAGGGAGAGACCCTGAAAGCATATTCGGATAAATATTGGGAGGTGTATAACGACTTAGATGACAACCATGATGATGTTGCTATCAGCACATTCAAAAGCGGTCTCCCCACCGAGCATGGCTTAAGGAAATCCCTCACTGGTAAACCAGTTGCCAACATTCATCAGTTGATGGATAGGATCGACAAGTACAAAAGGGTGGAGGAAGATCAGCTGCAAGGAAGGGGAAAGGAGAAGGTCATCCCCCCCAAAGCAAATGATTTTAGGTCGGAACGGTATAACCATAACCAGCCGAGGAGAGATTTTTCGCTACAGGCTGGACAGAGTAACACGCAAACGGTGAATGCTGTGTTCAGGGAACCAGTACAACAGGTGTTGGAGAAAGTAAGGAACGAGCCCTATTTCAGATGGCCAGGAAAGATGGCTAGAGACCCTTCCAAACGTAACCAGAACCTGTACTGCCACTATCATCAGGACCATGGGCATACCACTGAGGATTGCAGGAATCTATGGAATCACTTAGATCAGTTGGTCTGAGAAGGGAAGCTACGTCATCTTCTGCACCCCTCGAGCGGCCATCCCGGTCAAGCAATGCAAGAGCCACGGAAGGATGTGTCATTAAGACCCCCCACCGGAACGATACATGTCATCCTCGCCGCTCCAGGAAGAACTGGGTCACCTCTCCCCAGGGTACTGGCTGTTAATCGGCTCCCCTCCGAGGGAAGGCAAAGGGAACCCAAAAGGTCAAAAAAGGGAAGCTCTTTGATACTAGGATTCTCGGACGAGGATAAGAGAGGAACTATCCAACCTCACGACGATGCCTTAGTGGTTACGTTAAGAATTGGAGGCTTCAATGTGAAAAGGGTATTAGTAGACCCAGGAAGTGCGGTAGAGATAATGTACCCTGATCTATACAAGGGGCTGAACCTGAAGCCGGAGGATTTAATAGCTTATGACTCCCCCCTTATTAGCTTCGAAGGGAAGACTGTTACGCCAAAGGGGCAAATCAGACTACCCATACAGACTGGATCGGAGGTGGTGGAGGTAAATTTTATCGTGGTCGACGCTTACTCACCCTACACCGCGATAGTTGCCAGGCCATGGATCCACGCCCTAGAAGCCGTATCCTCCACACTTCACCAAAAAGTAAAATACCCATCCAGAGGACAAGTAGAAGAGATTCGTGGAGATCAGGCCATGGCCAAGTAGTGTATGGTGGCCGCCATCTTACATCGGTTCCATGCCGAGTCCTCGGCCCCTGAGAGCTTATAGTAACCAGCCGCCTCGGTAGGGCAGGACGATGGGCTAGCCGAGGAGATAAGGTGTGAAATTTTAGATAAATTCACAATCAACAACGATCCAGAAAGATTTTTCCAGGTCGGCTCCAAGTTGCCTTCTCAAGAAAAAGAGGAATTGGTCGGATTTCTCAGAAGAAGTGTTGATGTATTTGCATGGGACGCCTACGACGCCCCGGGAGTTGATCCTAGCCTTATTTGTCACCACCTGAACGTTAACCCATCTTCCACTCTGAAGAAGCAACCACCCCGACGCCCCTCAAGGGAACATGCCAGTGCCGTAAGAGACGAAGTGGCCAAACTGAAAAAAGCAGGGGCTATTAAAGAGGTCTTTTACCCCGAATGGTTGGCAAATACGGTGGTGGTAAGGAAGAAAACGGGGAAGTGGAGAGTCTGCGTGGACTTCACGGACCTAAACAAGGCGTGCCCAAAGGACTCCTTTCCCTTACCACGAATCGACCGATTAGTGGATGCAATTGTGGGTCACCCTCGAATGAGTTTCCTGGATGCCTTCTAGGGCTATCATCAGATACCTCTTGCGGTAGAAGACCAGGAGAAGACGGCTTTCATGACGCCCATCGGAAATTATCACTATAAGGTGATGCCGTTTGGACAAAAGAACACGGGGTCAACCTACCAAAGGATGATGATCAGGATGTTCGAGCCACAGCTGGGTAAAATCATTAAGGTTTACATAGACGATATGGTTGTGAAGAGTAAAAGGGTGTCCGAGCACGTGAAAGATCTTGAAATAATCTTTGCTATCTTAAGGGAACACAAGTTGAGGCTGAATGCTTCCAAATGTTCATTCGGGGTCGGGTCTGGGAAATTCTTGGGGTATATGGTAACCCACAGGGGAATCGAGGTAAGTCCCGATCAAATCAAAGCAATTAACAGCCTACAGGCTCCTTGGAATCCGAAAGAAGTACAGAAGCTCACTGGCATGATCGTAGCATTAAACAGGTTCATATTGCGATCAGCGGACTGATGTCGACCTTTCTACCTCTTGATAAATAAGTGGAAAGGGTTTGAATGGTCGGAGGATTGTGTTCGGGCTTTCCAGCAACTTAAGGAATACCTATCACGACCACCCATCATGTCCAGCCTTGAAGCAGATGAGGTGCTGTTTGCATACGTCGCTGTAGCTCCCCATGCTGTAAGCCTGGTACTAATACGGGATGATAATGGGGTGCAGCGACCGGTTTACTATGTGATCAAATCATTACATGAGGCCGAGGTGCGATACCTACCTTTGGAAAAGGCAATTCTGGCGATAGTACATGCCACCCGGAAGCTCCCTCATTACTTTCAGGCGCATACGGTCATCGTTCTAACTCAGCTGCCCCTTCGAGCGGTGCTTCGAAGCGCTGACTACACAGGAAGGATCGCCATGTGGAGTGCGCTTTTAAGGGCCTTTGATATTAAATATATGCCCAGATCCTCCATCAAAGGTCAGGTCCTCGCAGACTTGGTAGCAGAGTTTGTTGAACCCTCTGTAGAAACAATAACCGAGAAGAAAGACAGGGATGGAAAATCGGTTGGTACAATTTTAGCAGGGGGAACCTTGCATTGGAAGGTCTACGTGGATGGCGCAGCCAACCAGAGAGGATCTGGAGTTGGGATAGTTTTAATATCGCCAGACGGTGCTGCCATTGAAAAATCACTGAGACTCGGGTTCTTAGCTACGAACAACGAAGCCGAATACGAAGCCTTACTTCAAGGGATGAAGATGGTTCAAAGATTGGGCGGAAGGGTAATAGAAGCATTCTCGGACTCCAGATTGGTCGTCGGCCAAGTGATGGGTGAGCTGGAAGCTAGAGATGCTAGGATGCAAGAGTATCTAGAACAAGTCAAACGCCTACAGATGAGTTTTGAGTCCTTCAATCTGACGCACATTTCCAGGAGTGTAAACACCCATGCAGACTCGCTGGCCACTCTCGCCACGTCCTCGGCGCATGATCTATCGCGAATGATCCTTGTCGAAGATCTAGTCCAAGCAAGTCCCATTAGAAGAAACCCGACCCAGGTCCATTAGATCAGAAAGAGTCCCAGCTGGATGGATCCCTTAAAAAACTTCCTCCAAAACGACAACCTACCAGAGGGAAAATTGGAGGCTGAGAAGGTACGGAGGAATGCTCCTCGGTTCTGGCTATCTGAGGACCACAAACTATATCGGCGCTCCTACTCTGGGCCATACCTACTCTGCACACATCCAGAAGAATCCGAGTCCTTACTTGAAGAGTTACACGAGGAGATTTGTGGAAGTCACACCGGAGGAAGGTCGCTGGCACATAGGGCACTCACCCAAGGATACTGGTGGCCGAACATGCAAAGAGAGGCCCAAGAATACGCCAAGAAGTGTGATCAGTGCCAGAGATTCACCCCAAACATCCACCAACCCGGAGGGTCCTCAATCCCCTTTCTAGCCCCTGGCCGTTTGCACAATGGGGTCTTGATATTGTCGGTCCCTTCCCCAAAGCTGCAGGGAACAAGCGATGCATATTAGTCGGAACCGATTACTTTACCAAATGGGTGGAGGCTGAACCTTTGGCCAACAATAGGGACGTGGATGCCCAGAAATTCATCTGGAAGAACATTATTACCCGCTTTGGAACTCCACGCACATTCATTTCGGACAACGGTCTCCAATTCGACAGCAAGAACTTTAGGGAGTATTGCTGCAAGTTTGGGATCATTAACCGATATTCCACTCCCGCCTACCCCCAAGGAAACGGGCAGGTCGAGGCCGTGAACAAGGTCATAGTAAACGGACTGAAGAAAAGACTGGACGAGGCAAAGGGGAGATGGGTAGAAGAGCTCCCACATGTCTTATGGACCTATCGGACAATGCCGCGACGATCAACCGATGAAACCCCCTTCTCGATGACTTATGGGGCTGAGGCCGTGATCCCAATCGAGAACAACTTTCCCACACTGAGGTCTAACTCATTTACCCCAAACAGTAACGACGAGTTATTGGGAAGAAGTCTAGACCTAGTTGAGGAAAGAAGGGAAAAAGCTACGATCCATATGGCCTATTATCATCAGAAGCTAAGACAAGGATATGATGCCAATGTTAAACTGCGACCTTTAGCTCCGGGTGATCTCGTAATGAGAAAGATTCTCGGCAGCGCAAAAAACCCCTCTTGGGGCAAGCTGGGGCCCAATTGGGAAGGACCGTATCGTATCACATCCGTGGCCGGGATAGGCGCTTACTATCTAGAAGATTTGGATGAGAAAACTGTACCTCGACCATGGAATGTAAATAACCTAAGAAGATACTATTATTAATGAAAATGGCTTCGCTCATGTTTTGTTTCGTGATTATCCTGTGCCCACTGGTCTATTTGCAACTATTCATAGTTTTAAACAGAACCTAAGTCCTGCATGACTCCTCGGACCACAGACTTAGGGGAAATTATCACTTATGACAATTTATTCATAGTTTTAAACAGAACCTCAGTCCTGCATGGCTCTTCGGACCACTGACTTAGGGGAAATTATTACTTATGGCAACTATTCATAGTTTTAAACAGAACCTAAGTCCTACATGGCTCCTCGGACCACAGACTTAGGGGAAATTATTACTTATGACAATTTATCCAAGTTTTAAACAGAACCTAAGTCCTGCATGGCTCCTCGGACCACAGACTTAGGGGAAATTATTACTTATGGCAATTTATTCATAGTTTTAAACAGAACCTAAGTCCTGCATGGCTCCTCGGATCACAGACTTAGGGGAAATTATTACTTATGACAATTTATTCATAGTTTTAAACAGAACTTAAGTCTTGCATGGCTCCTCGGACTACAGACTTAGGGGAAATTATTACTTCACTACAAAAAATAAGCTTATTTGCGATGGTCAAAGTTCGTCGCAAAAGCACAAAAAGCTGTCGCAAATTCGTATTACTGACAGCAAAAAGCCGTCGACGTCCGTCGGCAAAAGCCTTGTCGGTAATACTATATTGCCGACAAGGCCGTCGCTAACACTTATTTTCGACAGCAAAACTCCGTCATAAGTACTTAATAATTGCCGTCGCAAATTCAACTTCATACGAGGAAGTTGGACGACCAAATAGAGTTTGCGACGAACTAAGACTGTCGTTAATGTATTTTTTTCGACAACTAAAAGTCATCACAAATACTTGTCTTGTCGTCAAAAATAGAACTTCAAACGAGGAAGTTGGTCGACCAAATACTTTTTGCGATGAACAATGACCGTCGTTAATGTATTTTTTCGATGACTAAAGCCATCGTAAATACCTAGTTTTTCATCAAAAATATAACATTAATGCAACCAATTACTCTTTTTTTTTTTGACGAACTTTAGCTGTTATTAAAAACCATTTATCTCGTCACTCATACATTATTTGCAAAAAAAAATAGCTCCGTCGAAAAAAAATTTATGATATTTTTATTTTATTTGATAATATCAAATATTTTTGTATACGGAATAATTAATATATAAATTACAAACACAAGTCCATAATTGTTCATAAAATTTTCTCCATTCAAATAACAAACACAAATCCATAATTGTTCAAAACTAATAAGTGCATTAAAAATGAAAATATTAAAAGGTCTACAAAATAGCATGTTGTTCAATAAAACATGAAGGCTATATCATATCCTTTACTAAACTTGAAAGTATAAATATTGGAAGATCAATTATCATCTGAGTTAGTGTCATCCTCCATCTAAAAGTCATCTTCCTCCTCATAGTCATCTTGTGTCATTATTTACATTGTGATCTCCTCCTTTCGCATTGGTCTGCAATATTTTAAATTAAACTGAATAAATATATAAGAACATTATAGTACTCCAGTTAATGAGAACTTAAAAGAATACATCTGCCACCAATAACCATATTAATAGTACATCTCCATCACTCTTAACAATATATCCATCACCACAACAAGTCACATGAAATCACATATGTACCAACAATAGCAATTAATTGAAAATTATAATGAGCAAATTTATCACTTATTTCGACAACCTAAATAAAATAGCAAAAAAATTTAATGTTGATTATACTGAGAAAATATATGTGTAGTAGTTGCTTGCATATAATTAAAGCCCATCGATTTCAAAACATTTTTTTTAATAAAAGCTATCATCTCTTTCAATTGACTAATTGTTCCCTCCAATAACCACTTATCATATCATAAGTTTATAGAAAATTTGGAAAAAAAAGTTTAGAACTTTAGTATTTTTCATTTTTAATATAAATATAAATAAAATAATATAACTCTAGAGATTGTTAAAGTTAATAAGCCTTTTATATATATATTTATGTTTGAACTACATGTATTCGTTAGTCGAATATGATCTATCAATATATATTGCATATAAATAATAAAAGAATAATATAATCACCAATCCTATTATATAACTATAAGCTACTTTTGTCTTTACTTGGAACTTTACTAACAAAGAAGAGGCAAACTCAAACAAGGCAAACTCTAAAAGGCTAAAACACAAATTGAACAAAGAACTATTATCAAGTGAAAAACGCTTCTCATGAATCAACAGATTGGTTGAGGCCACCAATACACACAAACATTACACTATGGGCTAGTACTGAACTATCAAGAACTTTGCTTATAATACTAGATGATATATTATGAAAGAGGTATATCTAAACCAAACCCAAAATTTAGATAAATGAAATAAACAAGCAAATACATTTACAAAACCACAATACATTATCAAAAAAAAAAAAAATTGAAAAAAAAAATCAAAAGATAAGGATCTAAGAAGACCAACCTTTTGGGTTTGATTATGATTGGGAGAAAGAGAGAAAATGAACAATAGATGGAGATAAGGGTTTTTTTTTTTTTTTGTTTTTTTTTTTGTGAAATAGAGTGTTAATGTAGTGAGGGGCAAGGGAGGGGGAGGATTAAAAAAAAAAAAAAAAGGTGGGGGCGCTTGTTTTTTAGTAAAAGGGAGAAGGAAAGTGGTGGGAGCTAGGGTTTTGTCTTTTCCTCCCTTTTTTTTTTTTTTTTTTTTTTTTTTAACTAAAAAGTGGGGGCGTTTGTTTTTTAGTGAAAGGGAGAAGGAAAGTGGTGGGAGCTATGGTTTTTGTCTTTTCCTCCTTTTTTTTTTTTTTTTACTAAAAGATAATAATGATATTTTGGGGTTTTCTTTTTTATAAAAAAAATAATAATGATAATAAGGCATGGCTGGGTTTGTTTGAAATCAATGTAACCTTATTTGTTTATTTATTTTTACAACAAAAACCATGTATTCCATTTATGACAACCACGCCACTTTTTTTCTTCTTCTTCTTTTTTTTTTTTTTTTTTTTTTTTTTTTTTTTTTTTTTTTTTTCATCACTTTGAAATATCAGTTTTTATTAATTATTATTAATAAAAGATAGAAACACTATGAAATCTCACTTCTTGCAATTTTTTTTTTTTTTTTCACATCAAGTTTTCTTTTTTGATAAAAGAAGATAGATGATTTATTTATTTAGTATCTCAATTTAAAATAGGAAATAGAGATGAGAGACATTCTTCACATCGACCAAAGCTTGAATGTGAATGTGACTTGTGGATTATTTAAGAAATGAAAATTTGGATGTAGTGAAGGGGATTACTTACTATGTACTCACAATTTTTCAGTTTTCCCACGGGTCATAGACCCAACTTCAATATTGACCATGTGTGACCAAATTTTGACCAAATTTTGTAAATTTTGACTACTCATTTTTTACAATCCGACCGTCTGATTTTTGTCATACTTTACAAACACCAATATATCACCACATTCTTCCAATCCAACGGTTGAATTTTGGATTTAAGTCTAGAACATTATGGACATGTGTCATTGTACCAACATATCAAGAAATTTTGATTGGTCACGTTCTCATAATCCAACCGTTTGATTGAGCTCAAAGTTCATCAAAACAAATATTTTATCACACTCTTTCAATCCAATGGTCAAATTTTAAATTTGATTATGCCATAAGATGGAAGCATGTTGTTGTATCCACCTATCATGAAACTTCAATCACTAAAAATATTCAATACTCTTTCAAGAGAGTTATATACTATATAAACATTACTAAGAATTGATAAAATGATCTAAAAAACACAACCCAAAATCTACAAAATGACCATAATGGATTTGTATGTGACTTTTGACTACCTTGTTTTGCTATTTTAAAACTTGAAATTGATAAAAACATGAAAATCAAGAAAACCTTAAAACACTTACTAATCCCCAAAACACAAATATTTCACCACATTCTTCCAATCGAACGGTCAGATTTTGGATCTCTATCTGGTTGCATGATGGACACATATTGTTGTACCCACCTAATGAGAAACTTTGATTAACCCTGTTGACACAATCTGACCATCCAAAATGGCTGAAATACGCCATCAAAGCTAGGAGATGACCGAAATACCCATAAACTTCTAAAATAACCAAAACGCAACCCAAAACCTACAAAATGACCAAAGTGCCCCTCAAATTTTTAAGATGATCAAAATACCTTTTAACTCTAAAATGACCAAAATAGCCCTTAAGTACTTAGAGGGTCTTGAAAGATGTTTTTGTGCAGCTTTTAAAATTAAAAAAATAAAAATAAAATTCTAGATCTTTGAGACAAAATTGAGGAAAATTCACCATTCAAAGAAAATAACCATTTTTTATGGCCATGTATGTTGGAAATCACCTTTACTAGGATGGATTTACCTTACCGTCACTAATACTTTCTTTCTTAAGAAAACTTTAACTATTAATGACAACCAACATGTTCGTCATAAATAACAAATGCAATATATAGTGATGGAAAAAAAAAAAAAAAGGTTAAAAAATTACCATTGTTGACGGCTTAGGTCCATCGCAAATCATATTTATTGCGAGGGATCCAAATCAATCACTAATACATTCTTTCTTTTAAAACAAATTAACTATTTATGACGGTCAACATGTTCGTCGCAAATACAAACTCAATTAGAAAAATAAAAAATAATAATTGCGATGGATAAATGTCATCACAAATATGAAAACTAAGGAGGGAATTTTCCCTCCAAAATATTTTACCACTTTCGATGGCTTTATGTCTATCGCTAATACTCTCTTTTATATTTACGATGGAAGAATGTTTGTCACAAATACTAACACCATAAAAAAAATATTTTTGGTATTTTCGACGCATGAAAGCCGTCACAAGTGTTAATAGTTCCGACGGTTTTTCTTCAGTCGTTGTAAATAATACTTTATTAGCGATAAATATTTTTATTCCGTCGCAAAAAAATAAGGTGGGAACAATTCCCTCCACAAAAATCATATTTTTGACAAAAATAATAGGCATTTTCGACAAACTTATTTTGCCGTCACAAATGTTTTAATATTTGACGAGTAATTGTCGACGAAAGAGACTTACCGTCGAAAAAGCTAGTTTTTCCGACAGCTTTTTGTAGTCGTCGAAAAAGTTTTGTCGCAAATAGCAATATTTTTTTTAGTGCTTATGACAATTTATCCATAGTTTTAAACAGAACCTAAGTCCTGCATGGCTCCTCGGACCACAGACTTAGGGGAAATTATTACTTATGACAATTTATCCAAGTTTTAAACAGAACCTAAGTCCTGCATGGCTCCTCGGACCACAGACTTAGGGGAAATTATTACTTATGACAATTTATCCAAGTTTTAAACAGAACCTAAATCCTGCATGGCTCCTCGGACCACAGATTTAGGGGAAATTATTACTTATGACAATTTATCCATAGTTTTAAACAGAACCTAAGTCTTGCATGGCTCCTCGGACCACAGACTTAGGGAAAATTATTACTTATGACAATTTATCCAAGTTTTAAACAGAACTTAAGTCTTGCATGGCTCCTCGGACCACAGACTTAAGGGAAATTATTACTTATGACAATTTATCCAAGTTTTAAACAGAACCTAAGTCCTGCATGACTCCTCGGACCACTGACCTAGGGGAAATTCTTACTTATGGGAAATCATTTCAAGGTGTGTGCGCAGTCTAACATCATTGCAACCCTTATTCAAACTCGCTGCGTGGCATCCTTTTTATCTCGACTGTTTATATTTATTTATATCATTGCAAACGTTAAATAAAGGGATGGTACCGGCATAATTCATAGAAAACAAAGAAAACATTCTATATTAATATTCCGAGGTCAATACAAAGAGAGGTCCTTACAAAAGAACACAAAAACAGGACGACTCTCATTCTTAAAAAAAAAAAAAAGGGGAAGTACACAAATTAGAAACCTAAAGACTAAGCCTTAGCAGGAGGATCCTTCTTCTGCTCTGGCTGAGGAGGAGGAGCCTCGGAGATAGAGTCTATGGCAAGATCCTTCGCTTTGTCAAGCACAGGGACGACACCAGGCACCACCAAGTCCTGCTCAGAAGCTACTTGGGCGCCATCAGGATTCTCTCGGATCTCCTGAGGATAAAAGATGTTCTCAGTCAGTCTCAGCGCCGAATCCGCAGGAATTCCTGCAGCATCAAGGGCGCGAGCCCATGAGATGCTGCAATAGTCCCTGCACACCTCGGGGATCTCCTCGGATAGCCTGGCCTCCATTTCTTGGATCCCGAGCTGATGAGAAGCTTTCTTTTCAGCCTCTGCAGCCTCTCGGATCAGCTGAGCCTCTTCTTTAACCCGCCGAATCTCGTCCCCAACTTTCTGCAGAGCGGCCTTCAGTTCCAGTACATTCTGCTGCTCAGTAGCAAGACTGGTTTCAGTTACGTACAATTTCTGGCGTTGATCCTCGGCTTGGGTTTTAGCATTCTTTAGGCCAGCCTCCGCTCTCTTGTGTTGTTTTTCTGACTCTTTGAACTTCTCCGTCAGTTCAAGGATTTCTTGCTTAAGGGACCCTACAGTCTTCTCCACCTCAGTCCGAGACTGAACCTCAGCCTCAGCCAAGCTGCAGTTGTTGTGGCAGAACTCCTCAGCCACAAACACCTGCTGGGTGATCTGCCAACAAAACAAAACTAAAGTTAGGATAGAATGCAACAACGTTGATGGCTTAATAAAAGGGTGCAAGAATGGCTTACCATCGCAAGATCCCTCTTAAGGGATAGGAAAAGCTTGGGCTGGGAGAACCGCCTGTAGGCCTCCATATCCCGAGAAAGGAGCACTGGCTGCTCCAGGGCCTCAGCTATGTAGCCCGCTCTGCCCCTGTTGTACTCGCGAACAGAGGCAGTGTAGGGGATAGCAACCCCGTTTAGCTCCATCTTCGGACTCCATGCGCGGGGATTAACGCGGACCTCAGCCCGATTCTCCTCATCCCGGCTCTCCGTGGAGTTAGCCCTCTTACTCCTCTGTCCCCGAGCGGCCTTTTACTACTTGGCCGGGCGAGGGGCCACTTCACCCTCCTCAGGAACGTCAGCCGGCCTCTTCTTTTTTAGGTCAGGGTTAACCTTGAGGCCAGGGTCAGAAGGAACCTGAGGGGCGATTGGAGGAGGGTCCTGGGTTTGTGCCTTGGCAGGCGCCTTTGAGGACTTACCCTTTCCTCGGCTGGACATCAGTTCTCGCAAGAATTTTCCCTTACCAGCCATATCGCCTACTTCCCCGTCTGAAGAATCGTCCGAGCAAGTTATAATGATCGGACCGCCAGCCACGGAGTTGCGATCCTGCTCTCCTTCAGGGTCCGAGAGCTCAACTACGAGGGCTTTGTCAACCTCCTCCTCAAAATAAAACTCGTCTATTTCCTCCTCAAGTGAAAGACGAGATGATTCGACCTCTTCCTCAGTTGGCACGTCGGCTTCAAAGTCTTCTGGAGGCAGTTGCACGGCTGGAGGAGGATCCCGAACTCTAGGTAGCACGACTGGCTTAAGATCTACTCGGGCCAAACACCTAGGCTTGGACACGTCAATCCTAGCTAACCGGGGGCTACCAGCTCTAATGGCGTGGCCAACGGGTTGGAAAGCACGGGTTAGTGGTTGATAGCCCAAAACCAGATGACACGCACGCAGCTGCCCGTCCTCGTGGACGTAGATTTCTGACCTTAAAAGATAATTTAGGGCCGGAACGTTCACGTGGCTCAGCCTGGGAGCAACCAAAGCTTTATCTGCAATATAGCCGAGAAGAAAATTAGAATTAAACTAAAAGATTTATGACAAGCGAAAAAGAGAGTAAGTCCGAAGAGCTAAGCCCCTCCCCTAAAGGATTGGGCCTAAAGGCGCCGCACCTGGGGTTCCTGCCTGAGTTGGACAATGAAGACATCGCTCCATTCTCCTGAGGCAATGAGGAAATCATCCTTCATAG
Organism: Quercus lobata; assembly: GCF_001633185.2. Lineage (NCBI taxonomy): Eukaryota > Viridiplantae > Streptophyta > Magnoliopsida > Fagales > Fagaceae > Quercus > Quercus lobata. The sequence continues at coordinate 24,113,812 of NC_044915.1, read as the reverse complement.
TCTTATTGGATATGGGGAGATAGGAGATTAACCTAACCATCTCGGATCGAGATTTAAGGTAATACCCTCAATTCTCGACGTAGTGGCACTCGTACATGCGTACCACGTCATGCCAAGTCAGACCCAAACCCATTCGCTCGTTTAAGACGTCTATGCAGCCTAATACCCTGAACATGTTTGGAGCGCACTGGTGTGGCGTCAACCTATGGTGGAACAAGTAGTCCCGGGTAATCCTACGCATGGGGAGCGTCATTCCCCCTTGAATAAAGGCAATCGTGGGAATGACCACTTCACCCACTCCTCTATCTAACAGTACTCCTTCTGGGGGACAGTACCGCAGAACCACCCCCGGCGGGATATGATATTTTGCCCTAAAAGCCTCCATAGCAGCCGGAGTGTCTACTAGTTTTTTGAATCTACCCATTTAAGCTGAACTGGAGAAACGGAAATAAAGACCGAGGAGAAAAATAAAATCCGAGGAGAAAATCGAAGCGACGGAGCGAACGGAACTTACGGATATCTTCACAAATGACTGGTGAGGTGATCAGAAATCTCTTCTAGGGAGGGCGCTTCGCAAAAACGATTATGGAGATTTGAAGGAAGGAGGTGCTCAAGGATTTCTGGGCGCTGGAGTTCTCTGGAGCTCTCTGTTCTGATGTGCGGATAAAAAAGAAAAAAGGAGCCTCTCAGGCGCTTTATATAGCAGGAGGGAGAGAGAAAAAATCCCTCCCACTCACGAATTCAAGGAGCAATCCTGGCCGTCAGATCCACATCTCGCCGTTGGATGAAGGAGACATAAAGCTGTCTGGAGTAAATGGCCGCACCTCGTAGCTTGTGGCGCGTCAAAAGTAACCGCCCACGCGCGCGGACCAAGAGGTCATCGTTTCCATCCTTCATAAATGTCAAAACCCCGCTTTTCTCCTCGGAGGGAGATCAAAACCGGAGTTTTAAGGGGCTATTGTGGGGACCGGCCCAGAATAATAGGTTGGCTGGGCCTTGGGCTCGTCTAAGGACGATCCTGTCCGAGGAGACGTCGCGGCTCGTAACCCCTGCCCAAGCCAACTGCGCAAAGAAAACACGTCCGAGGAGTAACTCCTCCTTGGACATCCCAAAGTCTAGATCAATGATGCATTCCAGTTACTGTAACCCTCACTCCAAACGCATAAAACGAAAGAAAGCTCAAAATATCCCAGGAAAGGCTGTCACCACCACATTAAATGCACCACAACTACTCTCCTGGCCGCATTAATGAAGAGAAGACTTCTGACCAGTGTTACCTTGGTCACTGCAACTCACAAAGAACTGGTAAGGGCGTCTGATGGGACAGGCGCTTAAGTGGGGGTTTGGATGATCAACAAGTGTAGGGCCCAGATGATAAGAAAGGGCCTATATCATATGTAAGAGCCCCCCAGAAAAGGGGATGGAAGAAAAAAGAGAGGAGGGAAGGGAGAAAAGTAAGAAGTCATTGTATGAAGGCACGTCCATGAATAAAACTTCCACTTTTCACATACATTTTCTGGATTTACGTTTCTACAGAACATGCAACGAACCGTCTGAGCCAACTGGAACTGAGTTCTTCATCCCACACTCTACAAACTTCATTGTGTGGGACTTCTTGGGCCAGGGCCTGATCGTCCAGGACTGGGTTAACAAAAATCGTGTCCCTACAGAAACTTTAGTCAACATCATGACTTTTGAATGTGATAGCCATCGAGATTACACAATCAATGAAACAAACCCCTTTTCATGCTTTATGATACTAATCTAATGCAAGTAATTGCAATACAAAAATAAGAGTTGAGCAAAAGCATAAAACTTGAATCAGAAAAACATCTTATTTCCTTTTACATTGAATAATTAATCATTGAACACTATTGTAAATCATTACATCACTGCTTTCATGGAAAAATGGCAGTAATTTCATACAGACGATGTTCTCCCTAATCGATATAATAGATAAGGAAAATTGTTACAATCGAAGCTAATTAACACCCCCAACCCCCAAAAAAAAAAAAAAAAAAAAAAAAAAAAAAAAAACAAAACATGTAAGCAGGAAAAAAAGAGAATATGCTCGAGTAACCAATTTGGAGGCATATGCTTTGGAGGCTGCTGAGAAAAATGAGATTGACCTTTCAACTTACAGTAACTATGCCCAGAGGAGTGCATCGATGCCAATTTGCAAATTTGAAACTGGGCTCACCAAAATCCTGATCTATTGCTTGGTTGTCTCCCAATGAATCCACATATGGCTCCAACAGATCGGAAGATCTTTCTGACGGAATCCCATAACCTTTGAGAATACTAGAGGAAGCAGCACTAGCTGTTTCCCTTTCCAAAACAGCAACATAATTGTCTTCAAATTCAAAAACTAGATATTTATCCTTGCATGCTGCTTAAAGGCAAAGACAACCATAAGAAATTAGAGTTAAAAAAAAAAAAAAAAGACAGGAAACAAATGAGGGATGTTGCCGCTTACAATCAACAAGATGTGCTAGGTGACGGATGTTTTTTATTCGAGTTCCATTGAATTTCAAAACCTGCAATTTTTTTGTCTTAGTATACATATGCACGAACTGACATTGCCTGTCAAAGTTGTAAGTGGTAATTGGTAACTTACTTGCTGATTGCTCATATCCTCATATCCAATGTTCACTTCATTTGCCAAGACCTATCAATGTAGACAAAGGTAAGCAAAAATGAACTAAAACACCAGGTCCACAACTGAAATTCCCGAGAAGAATAGCAGTTCAATACAATGCAATTGGATATAATTCTTCCCAAGTAAAACGAAGAAATAGCCAGGATACAGAACCTATGCTTGTCCCTTAAACCAATAAAAGAAGCAAAGCATAAAGAAGCATTAAGTTCTACTTGTACAATGTTGGATATAATTCAACATTGTTTCAATAATCCTGCCTATATTTGGAGAAGAAAGAAAGCATGAAGCTAACCTGTGATAAGACCACAATCTGCTCCCCTTTGAACTTTGCCAAGGAATAATGTGCCTTTGCCAGCAGTTTCAACTAACCACAAGAAAGAACAACTGATTAAACTTCAAACCAATGTTATGCGACTCTGGTCATAAAATATTAGTTGACAGTATAATTGTGGTTAGAAGTGTCCTTTATAAACAACTTACCCCTATAGAGTCTTCACACTCCTCACTGTAGATAAATAAATCCCGAAAAAAGCATTAGTTTGTTCTTAGAATTAATAGTCTTCCAAAAATAAAACATGTAGCCATGAAAAGGGAAAATGCATCTACAAATAGATTTTTGTGATGCCAGGAATGAAAACTAACATACTCTATCAGGGGTTCTGAGAGTGGGGTAAACACAAAACCAGCAATTATTAGATAAGAAGGCTGATCTCCATCAATATGATAGGGAACCTATGTAAGGGCATAAGAAACCCAAATTAATTAGCATCACAACATGAAACTTACAAAAGTGACATAAATGCACTCCATCATTACATACATATAAACTTTCTGATGCATACCAAATGAACTCGTGGATTCAAAGCCACTTGCACTTTCATGAAGTTTCCTGCTCTAATAATGCCAAGTTCTGCCACATCACCAGCAAATCTGAACGAAAGAATCATTATTCACAATGACAAATATTATTAGGATGGCCTGAAAATGTCACAGCACTAAAATATGGATATGGAGAAAAACTGCAGGAAAGAATCACTATGAATGTCATGGGCATGAAGAGACTAAAAAAAGGGAAAGTACTAGGCTGAGTATAATTCCTCAGTAGAGATTTAGGGCCCTTTACTTTTGACTAATGAGGTAGCGAAATGCAATGCGCTCATTTGTTCTGAACGGCACTGTTCCTTCACATCCTACTCGAACATCATCGAAGCTTACAATCACGTCCCCCTGGAAAAGAGAAAGTACAATTGCAGTTCCTAACATATGAAGACTCACATTGTTTGGTACACTATAGAGAGGAGGCCAAATCAGAAAAACTTATATTAAATTAATTTTTTTCTTCTATTGGTAGGCGAGTTGGTTTTGTCGGGTAGATAAAATTATGAAAAATTTCGAGAATGTTTGATAAAACAAACATATCTAAAAACAAGGATAATGCAGGAAAGATGCCCATGAATAAGAGGGAAATATGAGATGGATTATAAAATTCTAGTGCAAGGTGGACCAGACTAAATTAAAATGCCTCTTTATAATTATGCTTTGACACTAGAGCTAGCTTAAGAGCCTCTTTCATGTAACACTGTTTTCCCATTGACTTCTCTCCTAATATTGTTGCTTTTGATTTCACAGTCCTTTACCCCTTTCCCTGTAACAGCTTTCAGACTATCCAGAAAAATAAGATCAATATGGTCAAAGATCTAATAAGCTGTATAAATTAAGAAGCACTAATGAACCAATGGTCCTTTTGAAGTGACTGCTTTAGAATGTAGAAGTGCAACTAAAGTGCAGCTAGTTCTGGAAGCTGCATATGACAAGCTTACCTCCTTTAAGACACTATGTGCATCAGAAGTAGGTTCAATTCTCCGTACCAGTACACCCTGCAAAAGCCAGATATCAAGAGGAACTGTGTGAGAAAACTAAACTAATTAGTAGATATAGAGCTACCAAGTTCACATGAGGATAAAAATAAGAATTAGTATTATGTTTGTGTTTGTGTTTGTGTCATATGTATCATGTGAAAAAAGTAGTTAATTTAATATTCAAACCAAACCTGAAAATTAAATACTAGACAAGGCAATTCATGCATTACATGATCTATACCCTTATACACTTTTTTAGAAGTAAATAACATTACATGATCTATACACAACCGAAACAACTACATGTGAACACCTCAACTCTACTCTTTCATGTCAACAAAATTGCATAGAAAATCCCATTCATCAACTTGGCCATTTGCAATTCTTTGACCACAATGTTTATCAAATCCATTAATTATATATTGGATCTTTTTAACAGACATCGAACCTCTTCCTTTCCTCCTGTTTTGACATCCTCATTGGCATTTTCACTTTTTTTCTTAGCCTCCACTCTTTCCTTCACATATTCAACTCCTTCCATCCTATCATCTACTGAAAGCGCCCCGCCAACCCCCCCCACCCCCCCCCCCCCCCCCCCCCCCCTCCCTCCCTCCCTCCCTAAGTATTACCCAACCAACTTTCCTGGGACCACCAGAAATGATCCTAGCTGATGCAAGACAGATTAGAGGATCTGTCAACAGTGTTTGTGGTGTAGTTCTTGTAAAGAGAATTTGAGAATTCAGAAACTTTAGAAAGTAGAGCCGAGGGTCAAGAATGATTAGACTTTTGGAAGAGAAGGAAAGGATTTATCTGAGATTGCAAAAGAGGTGAGAAGAAATTGATTTTGAATTTGTCCATAAGTTATGAACAGTACAAAATAGTGCACGTGAACAGTAGCATGAACAACACACGTGAACAATTTCAAGAATAGTTACAGAACACCAAAAACTTGCCTCGGTTTTTCTATGAATCAACTCCTCTTATTTGAGCACAATGACACACTCGTATAGATTATAGACTCTACTTTGAATAGTAAACAAGTTCCTAATTAAATTGGACAAAGCCCACACATAGAAACCCATAAGCTAAATATTTAAAGACTTAACTATTGACAAAATTAAACTCAATGCCCAAAATCAACAATCAAAAGTTACAAAAATACCCTTCATCCTAGAAAAACCAAATAAAATATAAGATAAAAATATTAATGACCTAATTAACTATCATGGATACTTATTCTCGGACCAAAAACAGTTCTTGTTTGGCTTTGCCTTAGGCTTCTAAAGAGGATACTTCTTCTCTAGCCATGCAATGTTTTGTGCCATCACTACCCCACCAAAAGGAAAGACTTTTAGTAGTAGGTATTAACTTTTCAGAACACAACCCTACAAATTTTTTGGTGTAAAATATTACAAAAACCATAAATAATGCGGACAACTTAAAATGCATACCGAAAGTCTAGCATATTCATAGCAGATGACATATCTACAAAATGTGTACAGATCTTTATATTACTCTTAACAGATTTAAGAAACTCCTCTAAACTAGGTAAAGACACATACCTCATTAGATTGTACTTTTAAGCATGCACGTAGGGCTGGATTCTCCAACTTTTGCAACAAGACGCCAAGACAAGGGAAACCTGGAAATTAAATTTTAAACTTTTTGGCACATTTTCATGTATTACTTCTTTGAGTCACAAGAATCACACTGAAATGATAATATATGAAATAAACTTGAGAAAAAAAGAGAGAGGGGTAAAATCAGTAATATGAAATAGATAAATAATAATAATTAACAGCACGTGTTACATGTGGATCACAGATTTCAAAGGCATTCATGCTACTGAGACCTACAACTACCATCACTCAGTTACATTTATCTTTGCTTCTGTCTAGTCTAGTCCAAGCATTTGTGGTAAACATCATAAAGCAAAAATACGCAGACATTTGACTAAGTGTATAATGTCTACAATAAAAATACCTATGAAGAAATAGCTTTACCATAATACAAAGACAAGAAACATCAACTCTGGGTGGGGGAGAACAGAACACACGGGCCACTTATAAAGTGTAGAGGCTAAATCAGATTAGGAAGGAAAAATTCTTGTTTAAGGATAAAGTATAAAATTACAATTCATATATTGCTCTTACAACAATCCGATTGTCACTAAAGTTGAGAGGAATTGGAATAATCACTTTGAGGGTCATAAAATAAATTTACATCCCTAAAGTGATATGAGAGAAGTCTACGCTTTTGCTTTCTAGATGCTGTTGCACTATTAATCTTTGTTAAAATCCATACATTGATCTTGCAGAAAAGCACCCCAAATATGCCTCTTATGTATATGCAAGTGAAGAAGAGATTCTCACCGGTGTATTTCCCATGCCTTTCATAGTCATTCAGAAAATGAGACACAACCGTAGTTGGAATTACATATCCAATATTCTCAGCCTCTTTAGATCTGTAAACCTAAAGGAAGTGTCTTGTAAAAAAACAATAGACCAGAAAAATAAGCATCTGGACATAAGAACAAGTGGTCTTTGCATAGACATGAGCAAAAGATATTACGAATTATCAGTCAACATAACTAAGAAAATGACTTGGCATGACAAGCATGTTGCATTCTGCCCAAGGTAGCAAGTGGAAGGAACATTACAATTAGAGATATGTATCCAAGGAATTTAAGCCCAACTAAACAACGAATTATTAACTTTGACAATGTGCCTGCAAATTTACCTGAAAAGCCACCCCAATGCACTCTCCCTGATCATTGAATGCAGGACCACCACTATTACCTAAAATCTAGCAAGTATAAGCAGTTGCTATCACAATGATATGGAATAATGTTTAGAATACCAAAAAGAGAAATGATATTCAGACAAAAAAAGAAGGGGGGAGGGGGAGTTGTAAAAATTGAGCTATTGAAAATACATCAATTGGAATGTTTCAACATGAAAGGATTACAGTTATAAATCTAGGTCTTCTACCAACCAGGATTTATTGCCGCATCAATTTGAATTCCCAACAAATCAGATGATCCATGTGCATATGATGTAACCTGATAATATAAAAATGGTAAGAAACTTGATATATAAACTATGTTCCCAGACAACATGACACTAGCATAATTGATGGCATCAAAAGTGACTAGAAATCAAACCTCTAAACGTGATACTACTCCCTTTGTCACTGATATGGTGTCTCCTCCAAGGGGATATCCTACAACAGTTACTGCTTCCTGCTCAGAAAGCGGCATAAAGAGCAGTTTAAAATATTTTCCTAGAAGAGATGTTTACAGCAAGTAGAAAGAAAATTTCCAAACTATGAATTAAAAATCTCAACAAAAAAAATTGCATCTAGCTGGAAATTTTCACATTTTGATAATTTAAGCAAGTTAAATAACCTTGGCATAGGTGGTACAGAACCATGGCTCTAAGCAACTTTCAAATAAGGAATATGGAACTGTATTTAATCCCAGAATATTTTATGTCAATTATGGATTTGGTGGTCAGATATAGCTTCTAAAATCACGGAACGGATGTAACCATTCTATAAGTTCAGAGGGGGCCATGAAGTAGATGCTAAATATTGGTTTTCAAAAAAAATTGTGATGTAATAAAGTTAACAGTTGTTTGGTTATACTACAAGAAATCATCCTTTCAATTAAGGTGAAGAACTCAACCCAATGCCTGTTGATTGATGAAAACTTCTTAATTGTGCAAATATTTATTCCTTAGCCACCTAGATTCATCAAGGTTATTACCACACTGATGGCTTTTGAAATCTTTGACTAAGGCATTGCAAAATCACAGAGTGACCCAAATAGACAAATAAAGAATAAGAAGTACATATGGTAGCGTTCCTACAATAAAAAGGGGTAGTTTGGACCTGAAGACGTGGCAAGTGCCCAAAATTGAGTGGTTCTGCTCCTTCCCAAAATTCCTTACTTTCTACTGAAAGCAGAGCTATGTCACAATCAACACCCCTTGCTAAAACCTGTACATAAGATCATTATGTATCAAGGTGAACAACTGAGGAAGAACTCAGTAAATTCCCAACAGTTATGCAATTGAAAATATCTTTTTATTTCATTTGCCAATGTGACAAGCAAATCACTTAAAGTTACATAACTTCAAGCACATTTAAGTCCCTCAAAAATCACTAATAAAAACCATAGATCAAGCAACTTAGGAGTATAATACCATCTTACCAAAGTACAATAAGCACCATACCATCTTAAACAGAAAAACTAAAATAAAGCAACTCAGAAGCAATTAGCTTGAAATTTGTGAATTAAAAAGATTGGCAAGATTGAGTCAAGCACTAGGACCACAAGTTTGATCTTGAATATGCCAGTCAAAGCACAACCATCTAAAAAAGGTTAATGTCTCTATATTTCCAAATAATTAGCCAAAAGATCAGCTGTAAAAAAAATACTCATTGTGTTATTAAAGACAATTTTCATTCAAGAACATTCTACCCAATGTAATTCATTGCTTAGTTCAGCGTTCGTCTTTCATCTTTTCTTTTGACAATAAGCATCAATCCCAATGATTGTGTTTGACTTTAGTGCCTTTTGCTTTGACCCAACAATATAATTTTAAGAACCAAAATCCTTTTGATGAAATTGTAGGCGAGTGACCCATATAACAAGCCACCAACACTCACGTCCCTGGAATCCATTTTACTTCCAAGGAGTCCATTTATGCTCACTGTTGTACCAAACATAATACACCAATTCACAATGTTTAAGGACGCTAGAAAACATAAAGGTAATTTCTGAAGGAGCATACCTTAGCAACATATTTTGTATCATCTCCCCTTCTCTTCACTTTTACCTAAGATCATTGAAGAAATAGATAATGACATCATTGAATTCAGGAAACTTATACCAGAGCTTACATGGTAAATTAATCGAAAGATTAAAATAAAATAAATAAATGAAAATTGACACAAAGTACTAGAAGTTTAAGATTAACAATGGAACTTGCTGATTTCTCGGCTAGTTGGTAAACTTAAGTATTTCAAGTTCCAAGGATCTAGCTCACAGTGAGAAATTGGGGCTCAGTAGGCAAGGTGCTGCATGTTTAGAATTGAATCCTCTCTACCTATTTCTAGTGATAACAGGCAATAGCAGCTCCATATGCAAGGCACTGCATCATTGTTTTAATATGAATTTTTTTAAAGTTTAGACTAGTGATTTTTTAATAAGTAAAATTAATTCATTAAAAAACGCACTACAGGGGCACAACCCATGTACACGAAATTCATTAATTAACAATGACAATTACAAAGATCCAGCATCTCACGTAGATTGAAAAAGGAAAACTTCCCTGAAGCATTCATACTCAAATAGAACTTGGTATATTTGGCGAATCAAATATATGGTCTAATAACAAACCATTCTAATTAGTTGCTGCGGAACGAAAGTTTCAGATCTAAGATTGAGAGTTCACACTGTTCAAAGCATAGCATTTCTCTTACTCCAAATACTCTAAAATGATAGTTAAGGCTAGTGATTTATGTACGACTGGTTTCAGGGCTATCATAATGTCCAGTTTTGACATCTTAGTACAATACCTGTGTATCATGCTCAACACAATGTGCATTTGTCAGAAGTTTCCCATCCCCGATCATAAAAGCACTGCATTTAAAAAATAAAAAATAAAAAAACTTATGAATTAATGAAACATGTTTTAATGATGGGCACAATGAATGCGCCACAAAAGTAACCACCTTCAACTCATTGAAAGTTTTGAAAGATATTTCTACATTTTTCTGGAACAATTAACAGCTATATATTTTAAAACTTGCCTTCCAGTACTTGTAAACTGTCTTTGTTTTTGCCAAGGAAGGGAATAATCTGGGGCAGTATGGGTGCAGTAAACCTATGCAAATGACATAGAACTAATAAGCAGAAAATAAATAAAACACAATTATGGGCAGATACTTCAAATGTTGAGATATAATTTTTTATTTATTAGCTAACTTACATATGGACCTAGTGGGTCTTGAACCCACAACCTCACCCTCCACCTAGCAGTGGCAAGGGAAGGGAGTGCCAGTTGAGCTAAAGCTCATTGGAAAAACTTACAACTCATGATTAATGAATTTTCACAAATAATAAATTGAGTTTGTCTACACAGAGAGGAATTTGGACATCCATTAATTGCTCCTCTGAAAAGATATAACAGTGAGCCTCTAGCCCACCGCAACATACAAAGAGCTAATAATATATCTTGACCAATTTAAAGCAGGAGCAATTTCTCTTAGAAATAGCTCAGGTAACATTCTTCAGTCATATTTGGAACATCATATAGCTGTTTTGACTAGAATGAGCGATGGGCTGTACACTTTTTTTTTTTTTTTTTATAAGTAACTGTGCACCATTGGGACTCCTTAGAGCCAAAGAAGTGATGATAGCTTGATTGATTATCCCCAATATCCAATAAGCAATTTTTTTAGAAGAATGTAGAATATAAGTGTCAAAAGTATAGAGACAGGTGCATTTATCACAATGGTCATCACGATGTTCTTCAAGGACCAAGTTTTCCAGAGAGAATTGGTCCTCAGCACGATCCGAGGAGCTTTTTCTGGTATCTCTGGTATGTTGGGGGTGGAACCGTTGTCCATACACTAAAGCCTAGCTCTTTGACCCATTCTCTACAAATTCATTGTACCGGGCTCACTGGTCTAAGGTCCCATGCATTTTGGGCTTGGCCAGAAAAACGTGACTCTACACAAATAGTTAGCATCTCCACCATCAAATTTTTAGTTAATATAAATTTTCTTGGTAAGCTTTTACTTTACTTTACTTTTTTTTTTTTTTTTTGAGAAAATAATTACAACATACTGTTAACCCTGCAGTTCGAACCCTTTCCCCCTTAGACCCCCAAACACTTTGTACATGAGAATGTGCCAATTCAGTTACAAGGCCTTTGACAGTTTTTACTTTACTTAGTTAATCATCTTTACTGAAAATGACAAAAAAAAAAAAAGATAAAGTATAATTTACTCTAAAGCATCATTATACCATTAATGTTTTTATTTATAGATACTTAAAGAATTCTTTCTTTTTGCATTTTATTTTATTTTATATTTCCACTTTATGATATATGATTTATTGATAATGATTTATTGCATACTTATCTTTATTTACTTTTTCACTTAGTTTCAATTGTGAGGAAGAAAGAGATGTGGATCTATGTTTTGGAGAAAAATATACCTATAAGAGTTTAATCGCATATATATAGTAATAAACAAAATATACATAGTTACAACTTGGTCTAATAGTTCTCACACTATCAATTTAAAAAAAAAAAAAATTTATTGCATTGTATTTTCATACATATCTCACTATATATAATACCTGACTACAAAAAACTTCTAATTTAAAACATAATTTCAAATAACACATAATAAAATTTTAAAAATATACAATCTAATATATTAATTCAATAATTATCCAATAAAAAATAATCATATCAAATTTTCCCATGCATCGTGTAAGTTTGCGACTAGTTTATATAAAAATGGGAGGAAGCTGGATATTTTTAAATTGGAGGTGAGCCTTTCCCATTATAGAGTCACAGTAACCCTTCTCTCTCTCAGTTTTTTTTTTTTTTTTTTTTGGTTTCCTTTCAAAACTTAGTTATTAGAACCCTTTACCTAAGTTTTGTTTTTTCCATTCTCATGTTGCAAGTAGGATTAAAAGACTAGAAGTATTAGAAGGAAGCTCTAATAGAGTTAGAGGACATTCTAGAAAAGAATATGGCAAATGTGAGTTTCTCCTAAGATTAAGATCTTTACATGAGATGCATGTACAAACATTCTGCTGACTGTGGAATATGTACTAAATAGACAAGAAACAAGAAAAAATAATTGTACTTTTTAGGGATATCTAACTATGGACGCCTTTTTGTTTTAATAGGTTGGGGCCCGTTTTGCTATGCTCAAGCCCATTGAGTCGTGGGTCAGGAAGTTGGGATTGGCCTAATACCTTAGTAGGACCATGCTATAGGCTAGTTTTTGCGCAAGCTGAGTGTTCCAAGGGTGTAACAAAGCACAAAAAGCAGTGAGTTGGATTGTGGTTAGGTGGGCCAGCTACAACATAAGAAAGTGAAGTGGTAGAAATAGCTGACACAGTTGAATAGCCGATACAACAAATATAATAAGGGGTGCCACGGTAGACCAACTAACACAGCAAGTATAATAAAAGATGCCATGGTAGAACAACTAATACAACAAATATGATAAAGAATGCCATGCCAGAACAACTGATACAACGGATATGATAAAAGATGACATAGTAGAACAACTAACACAACAAATATACTGAAAGATGTCACCGCAGAATGACTAATACAACAAGTATAATAAAAGATGTCACAACAAAACTACTTGTACAACAAATATGGTTTCTAACAAGTGAGATTATATGTATTTGCAATCAAAGTCATGTGTCAAATCTTTCCGCCAAAAGTGAACCAAGAAGGAACCTGAACCCCAACTTGAACAACCTTGTCATAGGCTTCTGCCATCAAAGTTGTGCATTTTGGAAAATGAGCCTAAATGGCTATTCGTTACCACTTATGGGATTCTAGAGAGTGGGTTTGCGAGGAGCGAGGGAAAAGATGATTTATTGATGCATGCCTCTTTTCTACCGTGTGTTCTCTATTCCTTTACCATATGCTTTTTTTTTTTTTTTTTTTTTTTTTTTTTTTTTTTTTTTTGTTGGGAAATTTATACCTCGGTTGATAGAATTAACAAGTTTTAAATCAAGTTGTTAATTAGATTTATTATGAATAAAACTTGTTAAAATAAATAAACATCAATATCATGTCAAAATCATGTAGTGGAAAAATAAATAAGATAAGATATGATGACTCAGGAAAACCAATGAAACAAACTAGTTTCACAGTAAAAAACCTAAGGGGAAACCTTCCCAAAAAGTAATTCACTATAGTTAAGAGAAATTTCAGATCTAGTACAAAACCTTTGTCCCTAGACTCTACAATCCTCGTAGATGAACTCACAGCAGAAACCTTTTACTATTTTAGAACCTCTGAACTTTTCAATATATGAACACCACCCTTTGATGCACGAATCCCAGTACGTGACTAACCAACTGTGCAGATCCCAGTACGCAACTTAATCACCAACTAAAATAAGATGTTGACTGCAAAGTTCTTCACTTCATCAACAATGAAGATCAAGAAGCACTTGGTTACAGAACCCTAAGGCGCAAAAGACGCAGTAACTTCTTTCAGAGAGAATAAGGTCTCGGTCACCTTTTTCATATGTTCTCCTTGTATTCTCTTATGTGACGGCCTCTAAAACAAGCCTTATATATGTCTAGGGTTGTGAGAAAAGAAACCATATACAAATAGAAAAGATTGGGCCGAAAATCAGATCTGGAAATCTGAATTCCCGTAACCTCGATAGATACCTCGATCGATCGAGAATCTGTCGAGCTTCATTAAATCTTGATAGATAACTATCTGTCGAGCTATCTGTCCGCAGCTGTCGAGCTATCTGTCCAGCTTTAATGAATAGCCCTTCTTTACTTATTTCTTGGTCCAATCTTCATGGCTTTAATACTAGACTTGAACAACATGTTTCTTGAAGTATTAAACACATCCTAGATCTATCTAATTACAAGTAAAGTGCGTTTTGTCAAAAGATTAGCCAACTACATAAATATTGACATATGTTCCTAAAATGAATCACATATGTCCTAACTCTTTTCTTAGTTCTTTCTCTTTTAGTCTTTTTATGATTCTCTTGCCATGGGTTCCTCCCCCCTTTTCATCTATAGCTAATGTCCCCTTTTATAATGGGCTGATTCTATAAGATTTCACCCTTTTACCCTTAAAGTTTTACCAACTGTTTTTGGTTTGTCGTGGACATCCCTTCAGCACTGCCTATAGATCCATTGGTTGCCCGACTACTACCACTACTGGGTAAACCCAATGCATTCTCTTTCTTCCTCTACCCATTTCATGACAAAATCTCTCTTTGTTTGATCTTGCTATAAGTCTTTCACTCCTTGCTTGAATGGATAAGGACTTAGGTCTCTCACTATCTACCTCAATGGCATGCATTAGGTGGTCCTAGTTGTAAACCCCACATTTTGTACCCCTTACGACTTGGGCCCCCGTTCTCCAATGATGCCGAAATTCTAAGACCTAAGGTTGGTTTAGGGCCTAATCAGATTACAAATTGACTTGAGAGATGTTAAAATGGAAAATATAACTTTTTAATGAACAAAAAATCTATTTTTGGAAAATAAAGGCCAAAGGAAACCCTTGGCCTGTGTACATAGCCTTAAAGCTTGCATACTCAAGCACGAGCCTGCGCACACAGGTAGAGTTTCAGAAACCTATGAAAGGTAAGCTTTCTGCATTAAAAACTGAGGTTTGGAACGAATCTCACATCGTATGAGAGCCGTTCCAAACCCCCTATTTTCACAATACAAATAGCCATACATGGTACCTTTTCAAGACACATAGAAATCCCATGGGAAAACACTAAGATTTACTAGAAATAATGAATCAAAGAGAGAGTTTTTCACAAAACATCCTCAAGTCAATTTTATTTGATTAGGGTCTTTTCTGGCCTTGATCTTTGAATTTTAAGATTACTAATTGCATTTTTATTGATTTGTGAATAGATTTGATTGAGGGGAACGGTAAAAAATCAAATCTAGGAGCTTTTTGCTTTGAGGTATTCTTTTTAAGCTTTCTCTTTTATTTCTGCTTTTGATTCTATTTTTGATCTTGTTTGTTGCTTTGTTTATGTTATAACATGTTTGTTTAGATTAGGGTTAGGCTATGCTTTTCCTTTGTTTTGAGCATGATAAGATGTTAGATTTAAGCTTTTAAGTCATTTTCTGCTTTTCTGTTTCTAGGTTAGGATTTAGGGCATGTTTGCGTGCGCATGCTTCTTGCATGTGTACGCAAGCTCGAAGTATGCGTACGCATACAATGGGTCGCGTACGCAAGCTTATGTATGCACATACATACTCGTGCTCAGAAACTGTCACTACAGAACAAGTCCAATTGGGTATTGGAGTAAGGGTTCAACTGTAGGTTGGTAAGGTACTTGAGATTCCTTTACTTGTAACCGCTTGTTGTGATAATAGTGGAGTTTCGGGAGTGGTGACCTGAAAATCACCCTGTGGGATTTTTGCAGTTAGGGTTTCCCCATTCGTAAACAAATCACCGTGTTATTTATTTTCCGCTGCTTAATTAGTTTATTGGTGATTTGTTTGTGCTACCACGCGTTTGCATGATAAATTGATTAATTAATAACTTGGCTAATTAATTAATTAATTAATTTCTATCATAAGGGGTTATTCAGTTTGTGGCCTATCAAGTGGTATTAGAGCAGGCACACTCTGATTAGGGTTTAATCTTTGCTGTGTTGATCCATTGACCCCTGTTGTCATGGCTGTAACCGGCTTGAAGAGATCATTGGTTTCAAATATATCTTGTTTTTCTAATCTCAATCTCTCTCTCGATACTTCTCTGATTTCTCTCCCAAACTTTCTCATCTCACTCCCTTAACTATTCCTCAAGGTTTCTTCAAGCTTTTTCAAGTTTTTCTTCACTTGGTAAGCTTCTAATCCTTTCACATTCATGCATTTCATGTTTTGAAACCTAGGTTTTGGGTTTTTGAAAAATTTTGGGGTTTTTCAAAATTGATGAGTTATTATTGAAATTTTGGGATGGGTTTTCACTTAAATGAGTTTAAAACCTCATACATTGCATCACATTAGCATCATAATAGTATTGCCATGCATTTAGATGTGTGCTATTTGTTTGTGTGCTGATAGGTTTGGATTGGGTTGAGCCCATGATGCAATTTCTTTTGCATGTCACATGTTCATGCATTTTCCCATGCATACATACTCCCTTTTCAATATGCTTGTTATATTTGAAATTGCTTGGGACTTCTCTGATTGTCTTTCTTTCTCTCCCTTTCTTTTGGTTTACGTTAGTCGTGTTTATGGCACCTAATCGTAAATCCACTCCAGCTCGGAACCCTCTTCATTTCGGAGCTTCTTCGTCCTCTGACCCTACACTATCTCATATTCTGTTCCGTGATGATGATGCCTTTAAGGCATTCTCAGAGATTTTTTCTAGACGAGGCATTCATTCAAAACGCCGAGTCATTCTGTCAGATTTTGCTAACACCGACCTTCCCTCTGTCATTCACAGTAGGGGATGAGAGTCACTGTGTGACATCCCGGTCACCTGTCCTCTCATGCTTATCCAGGAGTTTTACTCCAACATGCACGGGATTGATCGTTCAGTACCTCTTTTCTTCACTTGCGTTCGAAGTACGTGCATTTCTATCACACCGCAACTTGTTGTGGATGTGCTTCGGGTCCCTAGGATAGAGTTTCCTGACTATCCTAGTTGTGAGCATCTGAGGACTATGTCCAAGGATGAGCTCATATCTGCTTTTTGTGAGCGCCCTTCTGTTTGGGGTGAGCGTCTGTTTACACCATGTCAACCTTTTGCTAAAGGTCCTAGATTCATGAACATGGTGATGACTTTTGTTTTGCATCCACTCTCTCACTATAACTCCATTACAGAGCCTCGTGCTCGATTTTTGCTATCTCTTCTTGAGCATTTTAATATAGATTTCCCTTCTTATTTCATTCTTTCTATTATAGATGTTCATCTAGATTCGACTTCCCATGATAAGCTCATTTTTCCTTCCGCTATTACGAGGATCTTACACCATTTTTCCTTTCCTTTTCCCTCTTCTGACCATTTCACCGTCATGTGTGCCATAGATTACGCTACCGTTAAACGTAGCAAGGCCCAGTTTCGGTCGCAGCAGTCAGATTCAGCAGCTCTTCCCTCCTGTTCAGCTCCATCTCGTTCTGCTCCATCCACGTCCGCTCCTCCCTCTTCTTCGGGCGATGTAACTTTAGGAGACATCATGACACAGTTGTAATGCATGGATGCTCGCCTAGATACACTCTCTATGGAGTTGTATCAGGTAAACGTTCGTGTCGGTCATATTGCACAGCAATAGGCGTTCATGGGTGGTTTTGCTCCTGAGGCTACTCCTTCACCACCTTCTCCCGTGGCTTCTGATTCTGAGGATGAGGATGAAGATGATGTTTCGGATGATGTTGATGAAGATGTTAGCTCTACTGATGAGATGTCTTCTTGACACTCTTACCCATTGTCACTCATGACAAAAAAGGGAAGTAGTTTTGGATATGAGAGTAGTCATTCTTAGAGGGAGAGTTAGTATATGACCATTTTATTAGGGGGAGTGTTCATATGATCATTTGAGGGATGTAGTGAGGATATTAGGTATCTTCTTTTCTTTCTTTTTAGACACATTATTCTTGTACATGAAGTCTTGTGACCATTTATTGACATACATTGTACTTATTTCCTTATTTATATTGATGTATGTTTTTCCTTCACCTATCCCTTCATGTGTTGTTTTTTTTCTCCCTTAATACACATGTTTCTTATACTTGTATGCAATCTATTATTTCTGTTTAACACAAAGATGCCTTGATGAGTTTTGTTTAAAGTGTTTCAGAAATATAAGTTGTCAAAGTCTATTTGCCATAAACTCTCTTCTTACAAAGTTTTTCAAGAGTTTGTGTTAGGATATATTTTATTGTATTCAACAAGTGAATATGAGTTGAGTGATTTATGACTTCTGTCATATGCTCATTTATTTGTTGTGCTTTTGTCATGGATTGCCAAAGGGGGAGATTGTTAGGACATATGTGTTTCACATGTTAAGAACATATATTATGATTTTATGTAATTGGCTTATCCTTGGACAAAACGCACTTTACTTGTATTTGGGTAGATTTAGGATGTGTTTAAATACTTCAAGAAACCTTGTTTCAAGATCAAGTGTTGAAGCCTTCAAATTTGTCCAAGAAAACAAGCTGATAGTGCAAATTCATTAAAGCTCGATAGCTGGCTTGACAGCTGCATCTATCGAGCTTAAGAAAGCTGTTCAAAGTCCGATGTGCTTGACAGCTGCTCGACACCTCCTATCTGTTGAGGTTTAAGAATTTCAGAATTCTAATATGGTTTTCTTGGAATCCGTGAATATGTCTTTGGGCTTTCTTTTCTCCTAACCCTAGACATATAAAAGGATTGTTTTAAGGGTCGTCAAACAGTTCACAAGTTGCACAAGCATTGAGCAAACTCTGTTCAAGCAAATTATGACCGGAGACGAAGTTCTTGCCTTAGTTCATCTCTTTCTCTTGAAGAAGTTGCTGTGTATGTGTACCGTAGGGTTTTGTGACCAAGCATCTTCTTAATCTTCATCGTGTGAATGAACTGAAGAACTTTGTAACCAACAATCTTCTTAGTTGGTGATTAAAGTCATGTGCTGGGATCTGCGCAATTGGTTAGTCACGTACTTGGGAATTGTGAATCAGAAAGGGAAACTGTCACTACAGAAAGCCCAATTGGGTATTGGAGTAAGGGTTCAACTGTAGATTGGTAAGGTACTTGGGATTCCTTTATTTGTAACCGCTTGTTGTGATAATAGTGGAGTTTTGGGAGTGATGACCTGAAAATCACTCGGTGAGGTTTTTGCCGTTAGGTTTTCCCCATTCGTAAACAAATTACTATATTATTTATTTTCCGTTGCTTAGTTAGTTTATTGGTGATTTGTTTGTGCTACCATGGGTTTGCATGATAAATTGATTAATTAATAACTTGGCTAATTAATTAATTAATTTCTATCACAAGGGGTCATTTAGTTTGTGGCCTATCATCTTGGATGATGACATGATTTATTGGCTTTATTTCTACCTTGATTTTAATGTTCATATACTCCTACCTTGGATGTGATGACATGATGCTAGATGTATGCTAGAGTTTATGTTATGCCATGTTAGATGAATGCTAGGTTGGTTTGACATGTATGCTAGATGTATGTTAGGGTTTATGATGTGAGATAAGAGCATGATTAGGGTTTGTGGTGTGATAAGATACAATGATGATATGACATGTATGCTAGATGAATGTTAGGAGATGCCATGATAGATGTATGCTAAGGTTTGTGATGCGATGATAAACATGATAGATGTATGGTTAGGGATGTTTGATGCCATGTTGATTGTTAGATGAATGCTAGTGCGTGTGTGTGTGTGTGAGAGAGAGAGAGAGAGAGAGAGAGAGTATAGATGCAATATTGAGTGTGCCTTTAATAGGGTTAGGACATAAGATACAATGAAGGGAAGCCAACATTGGGGTTGGGCGGTTTTGGGTGCCTAACACCTTCCCAAGACCGTATCTTAACTCCGAACCCATATCTCTGGTAGTAAGATCAAAATGTCATTCCTTGAGAGGATGTTATATATATGGTTTCTAGACCATTGCAAAAACTAGGTAGTGACTCCCAACACTTTTTGTTATGTCCACACCAACCATCTACTTCTTCTTTTAGGCAAAATGCCATATTAGTAAGGCATTTTACCAAAAGAAGCTATGGTTGAAAACCCAAAATAGACTATTTTCCCCTACCACCAAATCATACCTTTTGAACCCCTTGATCGTGAGCCCATTTCTCTTGTATTGGCTGAGTACAAATTGGTGGAGCTTCGGTTATTGTATGCTTTTTCCACTATCCTTTGTCTTTGTTTTCTTTCGTTCCCAGGCTGCTTCTGCCATAATAGACTAGCCTTGTTTCGTTCTATTGCATGTCTCTTTTGCCAGTGCTTATCCTCTACGGAAAAGGGCATGGGTTTTTGGGCTTGCTTTATTTCTTTTCATCCTTTCCTGGGCTTGTGTGTTTACTTGGGATAAGTTCTTGTCAAATCAATTCATTGGGCATTTTCTCTTCTTCTTTCTTATTTCCCCGAGCCTTCATAACCCATTGACTTGAACATTATTCTCCTTTTTTTACCTTTTATGTGCCTATGGGCCTGTTGGCTGTCACTTCCTGCCATGTTGATTCATTGGGCTTTTACCTCTTTTCTTGGACTCTTATAGCCCATTTATTTTACTTTTACCTCTCGTTATGTCCATGGGCCTGCTGGTTGTCACTTCCTGCCATGTTGGCCCATTGGGCTTTTATCTCTTTTCTTGGGCTCTCACATCCCATTTACTTTACTTTTATCTCTCATTATGCCTATGGGCTTGCTAGCTGTCACTTCCTGCCATGTTGGCCCATTTGGTTTTTACCTCTTTTCTTGGGCTCTCGTGGCCCATTTACTTCTATCGTGTTTCTTTTATTCTTTTCCTCCTTTATCTTCCTTCAGTATTGGGCTTTTTTTGCTGTTAGGCCTCTTGTCTAACCAATCCTTATATATTGATTCATAAGTCACAACACTTTGTATTCAATTTTTTATGAATGATGTGCCCCATTTTATAATCCTAGCCATGTCTTGCTTTAATGGCCCAATTCATTTGGATGTGGTGGTGATTTGTTTGTTGCGAAAGTTTTGGAGTTATGTGGTTGAGAAAAAGAGGAATCATGAGGTTCAGAGGTTTAACCTTTTACAATCAATTCTCTTCTTTTCTTTTTATATTTCACCTTTTTAATTCTTTTTTTTTTCCCCTCTAAAATCTTTGGCTACACTTTTTTATTACTCAAAATCTTGATTTATTATTGGATAGATTGTGGTTCAAATGGGTACGCCTAAGGCAAATCTCAAGACTCTGTGAAGTTCAAACATGATGATTAAGGGTTTGAAATTTTATTCTTTTTCCTCTTTCAAAATTTTATTCTAGAAAAGTGATTGCATTCTTGGGTAAGTAAGAGGGAATACAAAAACAATGCTTTAACAAAAATGAACTAAATTTATTTATTATAAAATTTGTCTGTATAATTGTGTTGTTATCAATCTACCACTAGAGTTTGCAATTTTGATGTGTTGGGTTTTTTTTGTAGGAATTATACACAGATAAAAAAAAGTGGTTTACGAAATCCCTTGACAAAGGCAATGACATCAGAATTGGTACGTCCCTTTAAGGTTAGTTTTAATTTTCCCCGTTGTTTAGATTCTACCAAGTGGCACCTTCTATAACTCTTTTATTTAAGCCAATCATCTTTTTTTTTTTTGGTTCCAAGTTATTACACCTTATTCGTTATTTCTCCTCCTCACGCCTCTAAGGGCAATTGTATCAGTGAGTCTAAAATACAAAAAGTGCGACAATTTACACAATATAACATAAAAATCACACACATCAAACCTTGTATAGCTTTGTAAATATCCAAACTAGCTTTGTATTTGATTACTTTAATATTTTTTTTCTCTCTCTCACCCTTGTTAGACTCTCTGTCTCTTCCCCTTGCTCTCTTTATCTCTTCAATGTCCAAAAGATCAAGAAGAAAGAAAGAAAGAAAGAAAGATGAGGATGAAGAAGGAAGGCCACTGCAGCCTAACACCACCCAACCACCACTACCACCCAAAAACAAAACCCAATGAAAAATCCAAGGAAAACCCATTTGGAAATATCGCCGGTTTCCTTAGACAAAAGCAAAATTCCCACCGTTTGGAACCAACACCGGTTTTCTTAGCACTATCTAAGTCTTCTTGTTGTCTCTCGCTTCATTCCCAGCCAATTTGAACACCTAAGATTCACCATATGAACTTTAAATTAATAACAAAAATTAAAATTAATAAAATAAGAGAGAGAGAGAGAGAGAGAGAGAGAGAGAGAGAGAGAGAGAAAGCTTGTCCATGGAGGGTTGGGTGGAGAGATCTGATTTTCAAATTTGAGCCATGGAGGCTAGGTGGAGAGACCTAAGATTTTCATATTTTTGAGAGAGAGAGAGAGAGAGAGAGAGAGAGAGAGAGAGAGTGTGTGTGTGTGTGTGTGTGTGTTTTGACGTGTGTGGTGTAGGTAGAAAAAAAATTATTTAAAGGAAATAGAGTGTATAATAGATGGTCTGATATGGGTATTTTTGCAAAATAATTGTGTAAAATAGAAAAAGTAAGTTTTTATATTAAAATAGAAATAAAATTTTACGCATACTGATGCCTTAATGCTCTAACGTTTAAACTTTCAATTATACCATTAATTCAGCCCTAATATGTCTAACCCTTCAATTGCCCGCCCCTTTCAATATCCAAGTTATATTTTAGGCTGTACCATACTTCCAACTCTGAGTCTTAACAAAAGTCTTTAACAGGTTTTGTAATTTTTTCATCTCTCCTCTTCATTTTGTAATTTGTTTAACATGTCACCAAAATATTCTTTATTACTTCAATGTGCTTTTATGATACAAGCATAAGTAGAGGAAAAAAATATAGCACATTAATAGTTACTAGACTCATCATATGTGCTTCGCACATGTGATGAGGTTTTTTTTTGGGTTTAATGTCATAATTTTTCATTCATCTCAATTTGAGATATTTTTCTCTTCTATCCAATTAAACCACACACATAGTGATTTTTATTTTGGACATAGAAAATACATTCATTAAAATGAAAAAAAAAAAAAAAAAAAGATAGTACAAATAGATGTGAAGAGAAAACAATTCAAACACCAACATAAATAAATAAATAAATCATTAAAAAGAAAAAAGGGAGTACATTAAAAAACACTTTTTTTAATAATTCAAAAATAAAGAAGAAAAGATTTGAAAAAATAAAAACAAAAACCAAAAAAAAAAATGTGAGATTAGAATTTAGAAGAAAGGAAACCGAAAAAGAAGAAGAAGAGAGAAATGTTTAAGTCTTGATAAAGGGGAAAAAAAAGTGAAAACATTGGGCTTAGTGGTCCTATTTTAGAGCCAAAAAAACAAAAAAACTTGTGTCTTTATTTTTATATATAATTTTTATTTTGAGAATCTAATTTATAAATGGATAAAGTAATTTGAAAATCAACAGGAGAGTGATCCTATTTTTTAGGCAATGTTTTAGTGGGAGTTAGAGTTGTGTTTTTATCAGATTGTCTTTTAGTTTTGTCTCTACTTAAACATAAGGGTGTATGGACATTTTTAAATTAAAAAAATGAGGATCCCAAACAGAGGAAGCCCCTTATATACTACAAATAGTAGTGTGGACAAAATTTAGGTACAGTAACTTATGTGTTGTTCCTTAGGTTTTCCTCTTAAAATTTTGCCATGTGGCTGCTTAACTAAAAAATACATTTCTATCCCATAAGAAAAAATCCACATGACAGAATTTTAAGGGAGAAATCTAAGGAACAACACCTAAGTACTGTACCTAAGTCTTGCCCATAGTAGTATAGATAAATATTTTTCCTTTTATGAAATACATTAAATAAATCTGAATTAATGAAATATAATGGTATAATTAAGAGTAATTTAAGAAACAAAAATGATGTGTAAATTTATACTCCACAAATAAAAACATGCCACATGTCCATCTATTTCATTAAATACATGATTTATGCCTTCTATTATTTCAAAATTTTAAAATAAATAAATAAATAACCTATCATATTTAGGAAATTGAAATAATAGGAGGCATAAATTTAACATTTAATAAAATAGATGGACATGCCACATGTGTGTAAATCTTCTATCCAACTCTTCCTACTCCACTATATATTCCACAAATAAAAATATGTCACTTGTTCATCTGTTTTATTAAATGCTAAATTTATGCTTTCTATTGTTTCAATTGCCTAAAATAAATAAATAAATAATAACCCATCATATTTAGGAAATCGAAATAATAAACAGCATAAATTTAGCATTTAATAAAATAGATGTACATTTGGCATGATTTATTTGTGAAGTATATAGTGGAGTAGGAAAAGTGAGACAAAAGATTTGGACTCCTAAAAAAAGGTAACTCAATTTCATGTTATCTAAGCCTTTGCTTAGCTCCATTTACTTCCTCCTTTGTAAAAACAAAAAACAGAAGCCTAAGCAAACAGTGGCTCAAAAAATGGAGGAACAAGCAACAATAATAGTTGGATCAGGCCCTTCAGGGCTTGCCACAGCTGCGTGCCTAAGCCAGCAATCAATCCCTTACATAATTCTTGAGAGAGAAGACTGTATTGCCTCTATATGGAAGAAATATTCCTATGATCGTCTTCACCTCCACCTTGCAAAGCAATTTTGTGAACTCCCTCATATGTCGTTCCCTGCCTTTTATCCCACCTTTGTGCCCAAAAAGATGTTCATACAGTACTTAGATGACTATGTCTCCCATTTCAACATTAGTCCTATGTTCCAAAGAACTGTGGAGTCTGCTGAGTACAATGAAGTTTCCAAGAGATGGATTGTTAGGGCTAGGAATGCAAGTTCAGGAGAGGTGAGATATATAGTGCAAAGTTTTTAGTGGTGGCCACTGGGGAAACAACCAACCCTTATACCCCAGAGGTTGAAGGATTAAACACTTTCCCTGGTGAGGTTCTTCATTCTACTCAGTATAAGTCAGGGAAGGAGTTCAAAAACAAGAATGTTTTGGTTGTTGGGTCTGGGAATTCTGGCGTGGAAATTGCTCTAGACCTTGCAAATCATGGTGCCAAAACTTCCATTATTTTTCGAAGGCCGGTATGAAATTAACCACATTTAACTTAGATTTACTTAAAGAACTGTAACTAAATTTTACACCTCATTATTATATATCTATGCATCATGGTTACAGTTACCAATTATTGGATTATTTTACAGGTTCATTTTCTCTCTAGGGAGATGGTGTACTTGGGCTTAACCATGTTGAAGTATTTTCCGGCTAGCTTGGTGGATTTTTTGATGCTCATGCTTAGCAAGCTGGTTTATGGGGAACTGACCAAGTATGGGATAATAAGGCCTACAGAGGGTCCTTTTTCTATGAAGATCAAGTGTGGCAAGTATCCAGTTGTTGATGTCGGTACGTATAACAAGATCAAGTCAGGAAAAATTCAGGTAAGAATTTTGAGTGAGAAAATGGTTCATATACTTATAAAGTCATATTAATTGTTAAGAGTTGTTGGTATCAGAGCCAAATTTGATCTATACTAAATTTTAAAGTTGGATTAGGTTTAGTTGTTCGATAAGTTCATGAATCTGTAATGAGTTTTAGTTTTAACTAGCCGTAGACCTACACAATGTATGGAAATATATATAAATATTATGTAATGGTAGGCCTCGTCAATGGGCCGGGCCGGGCCGGCCCGACTCGTTTTTACTTGGCCCATGGGTCTAATGGACTGGGCTTAACGGGCTGTTGACTAGTCAATGGGCTGGGTCGGGCCGGGCTGATTGGAAAAACCCTAGCCCATGGCCCTACCCATGGGCAATGCCCATTTGGGGTTTAGCGGGCTGGGCTAGTGAGGTGGGTTTAATGGGCTACCTATGGGCATTTTTAACATGTCTACAAAGGTTATAAAAATTTAACCAAAAAAATTATAATTATATATTATTACAAACTATCAAATTGAACAATTAAATCTACTAAAAAGATTCTATTAAAAAAAAATACTAAGATATACCTCTTAAAAAGGTACTAAAATAAGATTAATTAACTTTAATTGATAAGAATAAATAAGTACATTGAATTAAATATCAACTCTTAAAGGAAATATTTGAAGAATAAAATATCAATTCTTAAAGGAAATATATGAAGAATCAAATATCAACTCATTAAGGAAAGAATTTCTTCCAACCAACGGTAAGCTTTTTTTTTTAAGGAATTTCTTCTATAATTGTAACTTGTAAGGAAAGAATTGGAATTTATCAAATGAAAGAATGACTTTCTTTCCAGAGGCACAGAAGTAGGGCAACAGTCATCTTAGTAACTTTGTTTTAAAAATCAAAACTACTAGACTAATACCAAAATATATATTTATTATGCATATTGTATCACAATCATTCCAAGTATTTAGTGGTTAGGTGTGTGGTATTAAAGTTTTTATAATGTCTAAAGTTCAATCCCTCACCCACCCAACCCCCAAATTATTTTGTTATAAATTTTGGGCAATGAGTTAGGCTAACAGGTCGGACTACTGGGCTGGGCTAACGGGCCGGCCCATCGGGCGCCCATGGGTAAAGAAACCAACCCATAGCCTATCCCATTGGGCTACTGGGCTGCCCACGGGCTTCAATATTACCGGACTGGGCTGCCCATTAGCCTGGTGGGCTAGCGGGCTACTGGGCCAGCCCATGGGTCATGGGCTATTTGATGACCTTTATGTAATGGGGTGTAATATATAAAAAGTAACACTTACTTCAAGTATTGTCAATTTTTGTAAAAGATTTCTGCAAGTATTTTTTTTAAAATCTTTTTATCTCTACAAATATATCATTTTATTTTATTATTATTATTTTTTTTTGTGTTTGATTAATTTTTTTTTAAGGTGAATCATATTCTTCTAACTTCTGTTGTAGTGTGTTATATTTATCTAATATACAACTAAACTTTATAAGTTTCAAATTTATTATTCAAATTTCTCATTTCTTAAGGAATAAAGAGATATAATGATAATCAAAACTCATCACAAAATTACAATGTTATCTTAACCAAAATTAAAATGAAACCAAAGAAATAAAAGATAGACTTTATCATAATTTATTATTCAAACAATTGGTAGGCATATTCAAATTCATAACCATGTAGATTGTGTTTTAATATAAACTCAAATTCCTATTTCCAAAAAAAAAAAAAAAAAAAAAAAAAAAAGTATTAACCTAAACCATAATTCAACTAAAGTTATAAAAGGGAGAGAGTAGACTTTAAGATGGAAAATTAAAAAAACACAATGCCAAAACACTTTTTTTTTTTTTTCAAAAAACATCAACCTTAATCAAAGTTATATAAAAAGAACAAAATTTCAACAAAAGAGAGAGAGAAAGAGAGAGAGTACTCATAGGTTTTTTTGTGGGAAAAATATGGATTGAATGGGAGGAATGATATCAAATTTATACAAATAAAATAGGAAGAAGAAGAGTTAAGTTAAAAGAAAGAGAAAATGATGAAAGAAGTGTAACGATGAAGTAGAGAGTAATGAAGGAGGTAAAGAGGTAAAAAGGAAAGAAAAAGTTAAGTGTAACCATAGGTGTGGACTAATAGGGAGAAGAATTATTTATTTATTTATTTATTTTTGCTAGGAGTAGTGAGAAGAAAAGTTTAAAAAGAAAACAAGAGGTAAAAAATAAGTGGATAATGTACCTCAATGATTGAGTAGCAAAATTTATTATGTTGCGCGCGCGTGTGTATATATATATATATATATATATATAGGGCAAGACTTAGGTATAGTGCTTAGATATTGTTTCTTAGGTTCTCCTCCTAAGATTATGCCATGTAAATTTTTTTCTTATGAGATGAAAGTGTATTTTTTAGTTAAGCAGCTACATGGTTGAATCTTAAGAAGGAAACCTAAAAAACAGCACCTAACGTACTACTGTATCTAAATTTTATCTATATATATAAGGATGAAAATAAAATGACACTTAATGTTGAAAGAAGCTTTCAATATATACAATAGACAATTACAATTTATGATGGTGTGTAGTGCATCACATTTGACCACAAAGAATTAATTTTGCAATAGACAATCAATAAAAATGGAAAACCAAAAAAGTAAAATAAAATAGTGACATGACTATTGATGTGGCTCAACAGGAGTTTAGCAACAACAAATGCTACGCTTCAGCTTTTAGATGTATATATAGATATAGACGAGGGCAAGTTATTAGAGAGTTTTCAATTAATAGATCTAATTTAATGGCATTCTATCCTTGTCTATGATATTAAATCCTATGTCAATTCCTCTACATTCTCATTTTAAGGTAAAGAAATTATAGCTGTATATGTTATGTTAGGTGCTTGAATGAAAAGGACATTTCAATTTATTTTTGGCCGATTGGCTATCTTGTCAAATGCTAAAACATACATGTCATAAACTGCTTTTCTAACTTGGTCCATTAAAAGCAATGAGCTGACTTTAATTATTTTCTGAAATAGTAAATGAGTCTAGAGGTGTGCATGGGTCGGGTTGAGGAAATTTTTTAACTCAACCCATCATGGTGGGTCAAAAAAAATTCAACTCAACCCATCACAAAAGTCCAACCCAACCCAATCCAATCCACATGGGTCGGGTTGAACCTATGGGTTTGACAAATTTTTTATTATTATTATTAAATTAAGTAGAAAAAAATATAAATATTTATATATTAAAAAAACCTAAAGATTAGTATCAATGTAACTCCTTAAAGGCAAACAACACTAATGACTAAACAACAATAGTAATTTACTAGGGTTTATATGAACTAATTGACTTTTATATAGGATAGAAAAAGCTGGTTATTTTAAAAAATTTATTAATTATATAATATTATATATATATATATATTAAATATATGGATGGGTTGGGTTGGGTTTGACGGGTTTGAAATTTTATGACCCAAACCCAACCCGACCCGCTATCAAAATTTTTTTGTAACCCAACCCAACCCACCAAGGCCTAAAAACCAACCCAACCCAGCGGGTTGGGTTAGGTCGGGTCGGTTTTGGCGGATTGGTGGCACACCCCTAAATGAGTCACATGTATTTCATCTTCATGTGTAAATCTTATATTCATTTTCTCTCTTTGATCTCTGCAGTAATGGCTACTGATGATATTTTTTTCCTCCCCAGCTACCAATTAAGAGGAGTATTGTCTTTATTTGATCTAAAACCACTCTCTCTCAAAACACTCAAATCTTTCATTTTCTCTCTTTGATCTCTGCAGTAATGGCTACCAAGAGGAGTATTGTCTTTATTTGATCTAAAATCACTCTCTCTCGAAACACTCAAATCTTTCATGTGTAAATCTTATATAATATACTTTAATCTCTTTTAAGCTCTTGTTTGTTTTTATTTTTCATATGCTTGTTTATTGACTGATCCACACGTTGACAGGTTTTGCCGGCAGAAATACTTCAACTAAAAGGCAATGACATACTTTTTCAAGAATGGCAAGTTACATCCATTTGATGACATTATTTTTTGTACAGGTTTTAAGAGGTCAACAAACTTGTGGTTTAAGGTATTGGTAGATTACTCTCTGTCCTATACTGTTATTATTTTTTATTTTTTATTTTGAGATGTTTTACAATATGATTATATTTGAAAAATTAATTAATATGATATTAATAACTTTTCTAATTTATCATTTATTTTTATTTGAAAGGTTATAACCCTATTTTTGATAGTTTTATTTTAGTTTTAACTAATCGCTAACCCATGCAATACACGGGATAGTAAACAAAATTTATGCACATTCACTTTTATTGGTACAATCATTTGAAAAAAATTCTAACTAATACTCAAATGTAAGAAACACATTGACTTACTATTTAAAGTAGCCTTCTGAAGAATTTACACATATTGTGCAACTAAGCCTTAATTTCTCATCAACGGTTAGAAATATAAACTGCAAATATATAAATAAAGACCATGACTTGAGAAGGACGCATTAAACTTCAATTAGAGTAGTAATGTTACTTTCTCAATCTTTGCTCGGTTGTAATAATAATATAGATGAAATTCAAAACATGGAAAGAAAATAAAAATTACAACAATTAATTTCATTATCTTTCATGCTATACTTTGTAATTGTGCGGAATTAAGTCAACTCAATTTAAGTAGTTGTAATAAAATTGGCTTCTACTATTCTCTATTCTATAGAGATATGAACATATTGGATTTCTCAAACAATTACCGGTATTGTAATAAAATGATTTATTATTGAAAATAAGAAACAATTAAGCTCATCCCTTAAAGATTTACCTCTTGTACTTGGTAATTTCCATTCAAACTTTAAAATAGATTATTTGCCTTACCTAGATGTTTTCCTTGTGGTGAGGACAAATAAAATGAGACAGGTGCTGCATGACCTTCAAAGCAAAAAAGTTTTCTTTTAGTCAAAAACAAAACTCGTCAAGAGGAGTAAGAGAGAAAGAAATTACTCAATGAAAAACCATGGCGAATGGTGAATGGAGAAAAGATTTTTGAACTTCCAAAGCTCCACACAAATTTTAGCCATAGGTGCGAAATACCAAGTTAAGAAATATAAATATTGATCTACAGGTGCAATTTTTAAATAGAAAATAGCAATTTCATGAACAAAAACCCTAGTAACCAAATAGAAAAACTATAACCTTGATTTGATTTCTCATTTATCAATGATGGTGACTGGAGAATAAGTTGATTTAGTCCATAAGAGTGGCCCTGAGTAATTGCCGATGGCAAGTGCCAAAGATAGTAAGTAAATCAAATCAAAGAAGGAGAGAGTATAAATTATTTCACAAAATCAAAGATCTCTTTACATCCCATAAAATTTAAAATAAAGAAAATCTCTTTATAGCTTAAGAAACACAACATGATAAAATTAAAGAGAGAATTTTCGGAGGACAAAATATTATAGATAATTTAAAAGAATTTTGGTTTAATTCCTAAATACCGCAACTCCATAAAATTCATACTAATTATAATATTTTATAATAGTGCAGTTAGAATTTTGGTTTAATTCTTGAACACTGAATTGGAAATTGATTATATGAGTATTCAATGGTGAATAAAGTACTATGTATTAATTAATATATAAACAAAACTAACCTTACAAAAGCTGAACTTTATAAGCTAAAATCTATACCGTGCGTTGTAGATCTTGAATGCTATACCGTGCGTTTAGGGCTTCCTACGTCTGGAGAGAGAGAGTTTGCAGAAACCATGACTTTGTATTTCTTAACTTAAGAGAGGGGTAAGGTTACTAGGGTTTTGAGGAGTTATAATGTTTTTTATTTTTATTTTTATTTTTTTTAAATATTGTGCTGACGTGGAAAATTGTGGTGCCAGCAGAGGTTTCGATTTTATATATATATATATATATATATATAGATTAAGGGATAGTTTTGGAAACCTATATCCATTAATTTGAAAGATAATAAACAATTGATCTTTTTTTTTGGTTGCTAAAAATAAATAAATAATTGTTGTTCCTTATAAAGTTGAATTTTCTAAAAATCATTTATAATATGGAACTAGGAGAGTATCCTACTGTAATATAGGAGGTGATGAAGTTGTCCAATTTTGTCTTGAAAAAATATAATACAGAATTTTTATTTTTTAGTGAAGGAAATAAGTTCTTCATCCTTTTTAAATTATTCTTTAATGTGTGTTTGGTAGGGTGTAAAATATGGTTTAAACTTTAATTTAACTTATTGGTTTATTTGCCTTATTAAGTATAATTTTTTAAAGTTTCTTTTTTATTCTTCTTCTTAAATACATCTTATTCAAATTCCACTTATTAATATGAGCCCCACAAACAATAACTCCACTTTTAAAAATAAAACTACAAATTTTTAGTCATACCAAATAGATACCATATATTAGAGCTATAATTTATTATTATTATTATTATTATTATCATCAAAACTAGTAATTATTTTATTATTATGAGCAGGGGGATGGATATTTTTTGAGTGAGGATGGACTTTCAAAACCTATTTATCCTAATCACTGGAAGGGAAAGAATAGCTTATACTATGTTGGACTATCTAGAAAAGGGTTATATGGAAGTAGCATTGATTCTCAAAACATAGCTAATGATATCAAGTTCATTATGTAAATCTCAAAGAGAGAGAGAGAGAGAGAGAGAAAAAAGGAGAGAGGCTAGTGTTGTGATATAATCTTATTTTGTTTATTTCTTTCATGGAGCATGAGTGTTGTGAGCAAGTGAAACTTGTAAAGGAATTTTTACAAGCACTTAATAATTTAAAAAAGAGAAACAATAAAGAGAAGTCTAAACTTAATTATGTGATCAGTCAAAAGCTATGTAAATTTTGGTTTTTTGTTCTCATCCCTTTAGGTTTGCCATATTCTTGGCCGCTAAATTGCATCTTGGGCTTGCTCTTGCACTGAGTAAAGAACCATGCATGGACATCTCCTCCCTCCCTTTTTGGGTGTTTTTGTTTTCTGGGGTAGATGTTGAGGTCCCCCCCTCTAGGTTGTCTCTTTCCTTTTGAATTAATAAACATATTTGTGCGCGCCAAAAATGAGACTAATGGGCTGGGCCTCACAATCTATTTGTGATGTGGACTTTGGATTTCCTAGCTTGGGTAGTTCCCAACACAGAGACCCAACGTAGCAACTTCTCCTGAGGTGTTCCCCTACCCCCCACTGCTGTTATTCTCTTGTTGCTCCCTTGCTCCTATCCTCAATTTTCTCTCCCACCTTTTAATAACCTCCTTTTCTCCCTTATCTTCTCATATTTATAGCCCAATGATTAGTGGGGAGTTATGATTACTCTTGCAGTTAGTGGTAGGGGAGGTCTAATGTCGTTATTGCTAAGTGGATGTTTAGTTGGGAGTGGGGTGTTGGGTGTGGTGAGAGTGGCATTGGAACTAACTCCCCATTTCATAATGGATGTTCGGCAGATGTTTTTCCCAGAGCGATACCGGTGTAACTGAGGTATGGTGTCCTCAATCAATCATGCTTCAGTCCGAGGTGTACCTTGCCGGGCAGACCCTAGGTCACCAGCTGCAATGAACATACATTGTAGTGGTTCGCTCAACGGGTTTTGGGCTGGGCACAATGTCGTGAGGCCCAAGCCCATGGCCCTGGGCAAGTCCAAGGTTTAGTTTTGGGCAAGTGGGTTGGGCCCATGAGTCGAAATGTAAAGTTGGAGTTCAAGGCCCAAGGCCCAAATGGGTCTGGTGGTCCCGTGCCATACAATGTTCATTCAGAATAAAAGATTCTTAACAAAAAAAGATTGTAAATCAAGGAAACATGCATCCAAACATGACAGGTTTGGCTCTATGCCATCTGCCAAGCAAATGCAAATTTCCAAGAACAATTGAACAATAAACATTAACAAGCTACACCTCCATACTGCTACTAGGCCTATCGTGCATTAAATGAAAAACAAAACAAAAAACTGAAAGATTGCTTGTCATTTTGCAATTTCTTCGGTCCCAAGTAATAGAATCACAAAATGGCACTGTCGTCTATCAAGCTAAAAACACCATGACAATCATGGCTACTTGATATTGTTGAAGTTGTTGGGTAAGTGCCATAGTACAAAAGAAAAACTCAAACTCCTTAATTGTTGACTAGATTTCCGTGACTTGACTCGCATGACCTAATTGATATTTTAATGCTTGAGTTCATATTAGCCCGGAGCATTGCTCCGGGACTACACATTGATTAGGAGTGTACACCTTTTGTGTTTGTTAACTATTCTGGATCTCATTTGATTTTTTAAGATATTGAGCTTAGTGTGAGCATGAATTTTATTGATGTGACACGCGTGCTCTATCTTGTTTTGTAGGTGTTAGGCATTTTTCTTAACTTGTAGTAAGCTAATTGGTTATTTTATTATTATCTAGCCAAGGTAATGATTTGTTTAACACACTATCAAAAACACATTCTCAGTGTAATCTTTACTGCTTTCTCGATCAGAACATTGGTGTACTATTTTATTCTTCTTTTGAAAAGTATTTGCTTGATCAAGAGGAAATGTATTATTAGAAATGTTGTTCTTGAACCTCTATGTGATCATTATTGTCTGATCCTACTTCCTAGAGGGTTTTTGGATTGAGAACCGATTTGCACCAAATTTTACTTTAGGTTGCACGAATTGACCTTTTAAGAGCAATGTTTTCGTGTGATTCTATAACACTGAGAGATTGTTCCTAATCTTATCTTTAATTCTGTTTTAATTACTGCTTGTTTTGACCAAGAGTGTGTTTATTCACAAAAAATTTTCCATCACCTACCACAAGACATGGCTTCTACACCAAATGATTTTCATCGTTCTTAGTTTTTGTTCACCCCTAATGAACCTAAATTGGCCTCTTTGCAATTTACTTTCAAAACCCGGTTCCTCAAAATCTAGCTACAAAGAACCTTGCCTCGATTGAGATTCAGAGCAAATACCAGAAAAGTAACTTGTTGGAAACCAAGAAGCAATGTAAATGCAAGAAGAGAAGTCTCAAGTTCGAAGGCACAAAAGTGTGTGATCCAAGCTTTTTTCATGGTTGTGTATGTTAATGTAAACACAGGATGGTGATTTGGTTTTGTGAAAGCTGTGGTCCTGTGGATTAGCCTTTTTGTTTTTTTCAAACTTTTAAAAATTTGTTTGTTACTTTTCAAAAATCAAATTAAAAAACAGGACGATTTTTTTTTTTTTTTTTTTTTGGGCCCAAAAGAAAGATATGTAGACGGGATTTACATTGTGACATTGGGCGTGGCCCACATGCATTTATGCTGACCCAACTTTGGCAGCTCAGGCTAGGCCTGGTTTCATGATCATGATAGATTAACAAACAAATGTATAATGTCATATAAAATAAAATGAGGGATGACAAGTGCATGTAGCAAGAGTATCTTTATTTTTTTCACCCAAAAAAAAAAAAAAGAGTGTCTTTATTTTAATATTACTACGTTCTTGTTCTTTTAGGTTACAATGATAATTGTCCCAAGTTTTATAGTTTAATTAATATCTTTTGGTTCTTTTAATGAGATGTCCAGAGTTCAGACATCAAAACTCCCCTCCTTTATTGTAACTATTGAATTATTAAAAAATTAGGGTTATAATAACAATTTTAAGCAAGAAATTCAAGGGATAACTTAATGGTTTCAGAATCTCTTATAATATGAGATTCTTATACCTATTAGTCTAAAATTTTATTCTTATCCCTATTAGTCTAAAATTTTACAAGGATTGAATATTTTGAATACCCCAACTCACCAAGAAACTATATTTTTCATTATTATAATGTGAATAATGCATATTAGGAGTAGCATCTTCTAGAATTTTTAGGTAATTTT
The DNA here is from genome assembly GCF_001633185.2 of Quercus lobata. NCBI lineage: Eukaryota > Viridiplantae > Streptophyta > Magnoliopsida > Fagales > Fagaceae > Quercus > Quercus lobata. The sequence continues at coordinate 24,078,563 of NC_044915.1, read as the reverse complement.
CTCATAATTTTTTAAAATTTTATTTATTAATTCAATTAAATTTATAAACAATTTAGATAGACATATTGTAAGATTAGAACACCTATTTTTTACTTGAATTTGAATGGTAGATAACAGAACATATATGGGAGACAACAAAAACAAAAAGACTACAATTTTTAAAAGATAAAGCATTTAAATTATTGTTTTTCACTTTATTGTCTTGTATAAGAAGTATATAACCCAGTGGCAAAAATAAGAATTTGTCTTGAGGACCCAAAAATGAACCAAAATTTTTTAATCATTCAAGAATAGAAAATATATTAAAATTTAAAACTAAATTGATACATAAAAAATAAAATTAATATCTATTAAATATTATCAGAATATAAACAAAATAAAAGATACAACATAACCGCTGTTTAATATATTTCAACTTAATCGTTTACAGTATAATTTTATATATTCGTAAAAATATTTCAAAATGCCAGGGACAAAACTATGTATAGACGAGGGAGGAATTATCCCTCCCTCGTCTATACATAGTTTTGTCCCTTTACTGCATTAACCTATATATGGAAGATCTTAAATTGTCACAAATTTCATCGATATAAGTAAAAATAAATAGCTCTTGTTAAGAAAAAGGAAAAGAAAAAGAAAAGACAGTTAAATTATCATTAATCACTTCGTTATATCTTCTATAAGAAGCATTAATCTATTGAAGAACTTAATTTAATCATTATAGGTAAAAGTAGGATAAGTTTTTATCAAGATTCATACGATACTATATATCCTATCATAGTTTCACCTTATTTTCTTATGTTAGAAAGTGAAGAATCACTTTAATCCAAATAATTAGGGATATTGAATTCTACAATTCTATTTTTTATGGATGCACGTATAACTTCATATAAAATGAAGTGAGGCCATGCACATAGCATGATTCTCTTCTATAGAATTTTTTTTGTTAAAATAAAATATATATTAGCTTTTCAAAAAGTTGCAAAAGAGTAGTCTGAAATTGAGAAAATAAAGATGTAGGCTACGCTGGTTTGGGCAAATTAGTTTTTAGATACAGATAATGAACATCGCACATGGGTTGTTAGTTGTTACAGGACTTCAAACAAGTGAGCCAACGTGGATTTTAGTTAGTTCAACTGGTAAAGTTTATTATTTCAAATAAAATATATGAAGTTTGATCACACGTACACAAAAGAACCAATTTGTATATTGATCTGATCATAAAAAACAATCACTAAGACAATGGCGGAGTCAGAAATTTATTTTTGGAGGGGCCATATATATATTATTATTATTATTTTGTGTATGAAATGTAAAATAGTAATATACAATACTTCATAACTCAATTTTTTCCATTTTATTTATTTAGATAATTGTTAAAATACCTATATGTTCATTTTAAAGATAATGAATGTTTAATTATTGTAATTTGTTTACACATGTATTTATGGATTGTATTTTATTTAAATGAAAATTATATTTATTTTTAGACTTTCTTAAATATGTATGTATATTATTAGGTATGGAGGCAAAAATAATAAGGTTATTTGAAAATTATCAAATTATTTAAGATATTTTCCAAAAAAAATTATTTTTTTCAAAAATTTTGGGGGGCCTAGGCCCCCCTTGGTCATCAAGTGGCTCCGCCACTGCATTAAGAACAGATGTCATGAGATGAAACTATCTATCAAAATGAAAAGAGCAACCCACCCAACACACCATAAATTCTAATATGGAGTATTGCAAGAGTCAGCAGGGCACAGCAAGCACGGAGATAGAAAAGCTGGCATATATATATATATATATATATATATACACATATATCTGTATCCACTATTGATAAGAGACTTTTTAATTATCTGCCTTGAGAGAAAGTTGGGAGAGTAAAATCTCAAAGAGATAGCTTCTGTAGTTATATGCAACAGAGATGTGAGACCATTGACTCGAGGAAACTAGGTAGCAAATGATCAGAGAGTTCTGAGTCTTTATGGGTTGTTACCTCTGGCACTGGCAGCACAATGCACATGCAATTGTTATGCTATGCTGACATGAGTTTTGATGTACACATGCTTACTTCTTTTTACATTAATAAATTCTTTCTACTTTTAGTATATAGAAGGTGACAAGTTCTTCCCAAAAATGATCTTGTAAATATATAAATTGACATTTGAATACAATAGATTTACGAGTTTTTTTTTTTAAATAAAAATTTAATTATGAGTTATGATTGAGTCTATATATTATTAAATTTCAACTTGTATTTATATATGCATGTTTATGTATGTATGTGCTTTGAATTTGTCTTGACAAATATATGTAAATATCATAGTTTGGCCTTTAAAAAAAAATTATTAGTTTTATTTATTTCTAGATCCAATAAGTGTAGATATAAAAACACAACTACTAAGATGACATAAGTCTTAATAAAAGTAATGTTAATAGTGAGTTAATGTGAAAATGATGTTATTTCAATTATTACTTATTACATCATCAATGACTTGACTTGAGAAAAAAAAACTAAAGAGCAACCCTTTAACTTGACTTGACTTGAATTGAGTTATCCAATTGATATTTTAATGCTTGAGTTCATATTACAAGACAACTCAAATTACTCCATTTTCTACCATTAAATTCAATTAACTTTCTAAATCCGAACTTATTGAATTTTATCTTTTATAATAAGATTTGTTTGTTTTTATATATTTATTGTAGGGACACGATTTTTAACGGCCCAGAGATGACATTGGGTTCGTATGTAAAGGGCCCGAACAATATGATTTGTAGAGAGTGGGATAGAAATGCTGGACATTGGTCATTGGACAATGGTTCAGTCAGGATTTACATGGAAGCCCATACGAAGGTGGATTTGGCCTGTATAACTAAGCCTTACACAGATGTGGTTTGAGAGATCCGACTCCTCGGAATTAATACGAGGAGCATTATCTTCTCATCATTCTTCCTCTCTTTTTCTCCTCCTTCTTTCCGGGGCCTCCCCTCCCTTTTTAGCTCTCTTTTCCCTTTTATACTAGTATTCCATTCCCCTTCTTCATCTACGTGTCAATTTCTCCTTGTTTGGGGCAATTACTCGTCCTACCAATCCTCACGTCAGAGTGGTTGGGAAAAACTGGATAGCATGGTATGAAGTATGGACTTGTCAGGTGCTGGGCTCCACGTTATGGTGTTGGCAGTTTTCTCTCTTGTACTGCTCTTGTACTGAGTTTGTCCTTTTCTTCAGGCATTTTATGAGGCGTTGAGCGTGAAATTGTCCTCGGCTACATTCTTGGGCCATTAAGGGGTTCTCATCATACCTCCTCGGCAGTAGGGCTCCTTGGCTTGGGCTTTGAGCCCTTAATGTGAAGTGGGCCGGGATTCCAAATTTCAGACCCCACAATAGCCCCTCAAAATCCTGCTTCCCGACTTTTTAGTTGGGGAGGAGGGTTTTGGTGATGCTGAGCCCTCCTCGTGACTTGCTCAAGTTCCGTACCTTACTGCTGCTTGTGTTCTTCCATTTGCATGGGAGATGTGCCGAATTAAGAGGCATTACTTTATTCTTCGTCCGCGTAGTGTCCTTTGTCATTTCAGTATTCAAGGCGCGCCTTCACGAGGACCTTTAAATCTTGCGGTGGCAGATGGTGTTGGAAATTGTGCCAGAGCTGCCTTGTTCGTAGCGTTTCTTGGGAATCTGCTCAAATTAAATGACACCACCTTACTCTTTATATAAGCAGGATAGGTGGTTGTTCTCCTGGCATATAAACCCTTCTGCTCTCTTCAAAATTATAACCTTTTATCCATAACCAGTTCCCACATTCAGTGTCGTCTTCCCTTAGTGCAATATGTTTGAGGCTTGGGTGGAGATGGAGGAACCTTACCCGCCACAGAGGCACCGGACCCTTCCAAGACTTAAGGTGGTATGGTCTGGGCAAGGGAGGCACAGATTTAAGGTGACCTCCCGCTTGGATAAGGTGGGAACGGTACCCCCACCTCTTTCAGTCAAAATCCGAAGCAAGTTCTGGTCACATCAGATTTTTGGTGTGTCAAAAGAAAGAATTTCCGCCATCAGCGCCGTCTGCCTTGTCGTAGGCAAATTTTTGTGGAGGCTCCTCAACTTCCGGTTCCCGGCACCTTTTCTTCAACAGTGCGGGTCTCAAGTTGGGTTCCCTGCACCTTTTCTTCAGCTGTGCTAGCCCGGAGCCGGGCTCTCTGCACCTTTTCTTCAACGGTGCAGGCCCCACGTTGAGTTCTTTGGCTGCCTGAGTTATAGGCATGTAAAAGTATTGAGGAATGGCTTTCTTAGACGAAATTTTGAGGCAGCAGCGCGGCTCTTCTCTGCACCTCTTCTTCGGCTTTTCCTTCATTCCTTTGTATCTTTACTTTTCGCTTGTGTAGTTAGTTTTAATATGAGCTTATTTAAGCTCCTTCATTGTACATTGTACTGTTCTTTTGTCTTAATAAGAAATGAATTTGCTTAATCTCAAATACTTTTCTTTTCTGCAACAGCTACTTTGTGCACGAATATTAAATATACACTTTCCTTTAATGATACTTAGAGCAGGAAAAAACCTTAAAACAAATTCCTACTAGTTTAAACTTACTGACATTATCAAGTATAACAATGGTAATTCTCAATAAATTAAACTCTTGGAACTAACCGAGATAACGGCCGAGCGTTGTGCGATGCATGCAAGACAAATGTCCGAGAATGATAAACTCTAAATAATTCATCCGAGAGGGTAGCCGAGAAGTGAGGGACTTCGATTGTGTTTTTGGTAACATATTGCTCTATATTGCATCAATCCCTTTGGTACTGAGGATCCGAGAGTAGACTGGGGAATCCATGCAGTTTAGGGATTACCCAACTGTTAATGGGGACTTCTCCTCGGATAGATTCTAAGGTCCATGTAACGTAGTTTTTCTTTTAAGCAGTTGGTTTCCCCATAGGCTTGAGTCCGAGGACCATGCAAGGCCTTGGTTCTGTCCAAAACCTGTCGTTTTTCTTTTAAGTAGTTGGTTTCCCCATAGGCTTGAGTCCGAGGACCATGCAAGGCCTTGGTTCTGTCCAAAACTTATAGTTTTTCTTTTGAGTACTTGGTTTCCCCATAGGCTTGAATCTGAGGACCATGCAAGGCCTTGGTTCTGTCCAAAACTTGTAATTTTTCTTTTGAGTACTTGGTTTCCCCATAGGCTTGAGTCCGAGGACCATGCAAGGCCTTGGTTCTGTCCAAAACTTGTAGTTTTTCTTTTGAGTACTTGGTTTCCCCATAGGCTTGAATCCGAGGACCATGCAAGACCTTGGTTCTGTCCAAAACTTGTAGTTTTTCTTTTGAGTACTTGGTTTCCCCATAGGCTTGAGTCCGAGGACCATGCAAGGCCTTGGTTCTGTCCAAAACTTGTAGTTTTTCTTTTGTATTTATTTATTTTTCGAAGGTCAGCCCCTAGACCAGGGCGGGGAGAGTTGGCTTGAGGCCGGAAGCCCCTAGAGCTGCCCGCGCCGTTGGCAATGCAAGGCGTAGCCCCTAGCAGAAGTTTATGTCGGAGCAACAACTGCATGTCGCCGGAGATGGAGGAAACCACACGAACCTCTGCTTGCTAGAGACTTGACTCCACCGCCACCTGCGCCAATGCGCAAGCCTTCCCACAGACGGCGCCAATTGTAGGGACACGATTTTTAACGGCCCAGAGATGACATTGGGCTCGTATATAAAGGGTCCGAACAATATGATTTGTAGAGAGTGGGATAGAAAGGTTGGACATTAGTCGTTGGGCAACGGTTCAGTCAGGATTTACATGGAAGCCCATACGAAGGTGGATTTGGCCTGTATAACTGAGCCTTACACGGATGTGGTTTGAGAGATTCGACTCCTCGGAATTAATCCGAGGAGTATTATCTTCTCACCATTCTTCCTCTCTTTTTCTCCTCCTTCTTTCCGAGGCCTCCTCTCTCTTTTTAGCTCTCTTTTCCCTTTTATACTAGTATTTCATTCCCCTTCTTCATCTACGTGTCAGTTTCTCCTTGTTTTGGGCAATTACTCATCCTACCAATCCTCACGTCAGAGTGGTTGGAAAAAGCTGGATAGCATGGTATGGGGTATGGGCTTGTCAGGTGCTGGGCTCCACGTTATGGTGTTGGCAGCTTTCTCGCTTGTACTGCTCTTGTACTGAGTTTGTCCTTTTCTTCAGGCATTTTATGAGGCGTTGAGCGTGAAGTTGTCCTCGGCTACATTCTTGGGCCATTAAGGGGTTCTCATCATACCTCCTCGGCAGTAGGGCTCCTCGGTTTGGGCTTTGGGCCCTTAATGTGAAGTGGGCCGGGATTCCAAATTTCAGGCCCCACATTTATTTATTTTTGAATTTGATAGTTGAAGAACATAATTTTTTTTTAAAAGATAGTTTCAACTTATGACATGCTTTTGATGATTATTTTTTATTATCAGATCAAGATACCAATTGACAAATTTTTTTTTTACCAATTAAACTAAATGGAATCCAAAAAGGAGAATTGAAACTTGAATATATTCATTGAAAATATTAAAAAGTGATGTATGAATTACAAAACTCTGAAAATACCTAAATTACTTTCTAGAGAAAAAAAAAAAAAAAAAAAAAAAAACCGTATCGTAACATGATTTATTGATGTTAATTTACTGTCAATATTATATCTATGTTATATTATGGCTCACAGACAAAACCTTCATGCCTGCCTATAAATTAATTGAATCTCACTTATAATAATAATAATAATAAAAATTACACAGATACGATTTACACACTTTTCATGCCATTTTTTTTTTAATCATTTTTATCAATTCACACACAAACCCTCAATTCGTGAATCGTGACCAGGGGCTAGTGGAATTATTTTACCGTATGAATTGGATTTGTAGCTAATAGGCAATAGCCCAACAACCCAAGTCGGGTTCATATATACCTCCTATCCCAACCTTGGAACTTTTATATTTTATATTTTTTTGTTTTTCTTGGGCAGCTTCCTTTTAAGAGTAAGGGTTTAGCTTACTTTAGTATTTTTTTTAATTAAACATGATCTTGTATTTTAAATATATAATGAGAAGTGGTAGTGAGTTTTAATCTCCACATTTTATTTAGTTAGTGGATGATGTGACAATTTCTCATTAAAAAAAAAAAAAATTCTAGTTAAAAAAGTACTGGAGGTAAACCAAACCTTAAAAGTAAGGTCCCTTCTAAAGTTTTAATAAACTACACAAAAAAAGGGTTTCATTTTAATAAACAGGGTTTTAATGGGAAAAAAATGATTTTAATAAATTGTACCTAAGTATTAGGTTTTAATTACTAGAAAAATCTTTTTTATTCGAGAAGAAGTGCTATATCCATAACATTTTCATAATACTTTCACAAGAAATTATAAGTGGTAAGTTGTTATTGGTTTTAATTTAAACCTACTACTAAAGTTACTTTTTTGTCCATCAATAACAATTCATAATAACCTTTTACTTATGATTTGTTGTGAAAATATTATGAATGCGACATTTTTCTTATTTGAATAAGAGATTTATAATCGATTCTTATCTTTGGAAAAAAAAAAAAAAAAAAAAAAAACCCCATCATTGTTTGACTTGTGTTAAAAGCAAGCTCTCTAAATAGAATGGGATTTTTCTTATTGAATTGAAGGAAAAATGAGAGAGTACAAAAATATATATCTCTTGTTAGGGACATATTTTATGTAATTGGCTAATTCTTTGACAAAATACACTTGTAATTGGGTAGATCTATGATAGGTTTAGTACTTTAAGAAACAAGAGTTCAAGTTAAGTGTTAAAGCCATGAAGATTGACCAAGAAACAAGTGAACAAAAGCAGCTTATTAAAGCTTGACAGATACCTCGACAAAAACAATATCTATAGAGATTTAAGAACAAAGCTTGAAAGAAGCTGAATCTGTCGAGATCTATGAAATCAGAATTTCCAGATCTGATTTTTGGCTCTAGCTGACATGTATATGTAGGGTTTCTTTTCTCATAACCCTAGACATATATAAGGTTTATTTTAAAAGTCGTTATATATGGAGAACATATGCAGAAAGTGACCTAGTACCTTATTCTCTCTGCAAGAATTTGCTGCGTCTTTTGTGCCTTAGGGTTTTGTAACCAAGTACTTCTTGATCTTCATTGTTGATAAAGTGAAGAATTTTGCAGCCAACAACATCTTCAAGTTGCTAGAGTTAGGTACTGGGATCTGTGCAAAAGGGTGGCGTTCATATATTGAAGAGTTCAGAGGTTCTGAAGTGGCAAAAGATTTCTGCTGTAAGTTCATCTACGGGGATTGTAGAGTCTAGGGATAAAGGTTTTGTACTAGATCTGAAACTTCTCTTTACTATAGTGAATTGCTTGTCGAAAAGGTTTCCCCCAGGTTTTTTTTTTTTTTGTAAAACTAGTTTGTTTCATTAATTTTCCTGGGTCATCATATCTTATCTTATTTACTTTTCCGCTGTGCATGATATTGATATTCGTTTGTTTTAACAAGGTTTATTCATAATAAATTTAATTAACAACTTGGGTTAAAACTTGTTAATTCTATCAACCGGGGTCCAAATTTCCTAATATCTCCCATTCTGGTATATATACACCAACACAGAGCAAGGAGAAAGAAGAAGAAAAAAGGTGCCAAAAAATCTAACTAACTAACTACCATCACTAATAAATTGGAACCAATTACATCAAGACACGTGGTCAAACTATATAACTGTTTCTGGTATTAGCTTCTGCATATGCTGATCTTGTGACTTCATTAAGCTTAACTCTATCGTTTGCCCAATTCCATTATACGACATTGCCGTTTCTTCCTTATTTTCTTTCCTTTTCTTCAAAGCATCGCGATTTGATCTCTTAACACTTGGTCCTGAACCTCAGGTTCTAAGACTTGCAATGATAATCAAGAACTTGAGGGCTTCAAAGGCTTTGAAATGAAAATATCTATTAAACCCAATTTTCCTACTAATTTGATAAAAGCTGGAACTCCCAAAGCTTTGGTGAAAATATCCGCAACTTGTGAATTACTAGCAATATAAAAAGTCTTGATAGCACCCTCTAAAATTTTATCTCTCACTAGATGGAAATCCACCTTAATGTGCTTAGTCCTTTCGTGAAAAACAAGGTTTGCTATAATGTGCAGAGTAGCCTGGTTGTCACAAAGGAGCATAGTAGCTTTAGGATGATCAATCTTCAAATCCTTGAGCAATTGTAATACCTAAGTTATTTCACATGCCACAGTAGCCATGGCCCTGTATTCTGCCTCAGCAAATGATCTAGACACGACTCCTTGCTTCTTTGATCTCCATGACACCAAAGAATCACCAAAAAACACACTATAACTTGTTAATGATTTTCTTGTATTAGGGTAGCCAACCCAATCTACATCACAAAAGGCTGCAAGGCTGAATTGCTTGGAAAGAAAATTCCCTTGCCAGGTGAAGCTTTGACATATTGTAGTATCCTATTCACTACAATCACGTGAGGTTCTCTTGGCTGATCAAGAAATTGACTAAGCCTATGTATTGCATAGGTGATATCAGGCCTAGTTAGAGTCAAATACAAGAGCCTACCTATGAGCCTTCTATATTGATTAGGTTTTGAAAGAAGCTTCCCGTCATACTTGGACAACTTCAAATTTTGCTCCATAGGAACCTTCATTAGTTTGGACCCTAGGAAGCTTGTGTCCTTCAAAATCTCCAAAGCATACTTCCTTTGATTTAGACTAATCCCTTTATCAATCCTGGCCACTTCAAGGCCTAGAAAATACCTTAAAACACCAAGGTCCTACAAGCCAAACTTCTTGTCAAGTAACTATTTTAACTCACTAATATAAGTAGGATTGTTCCCTATTAACAGTATGTCACCCACATACACCAATAGAATAGTAAATGAAGATTCTTATGAGTGAGTAAAGAGAGAATAGTCAGACTTAGACTGAACAAATCCCATTGTCAAGATGGTTGTTGAAAATTTCTCAAACCATTGTCTAGAAGCCTGTTTTAGACTATACAAGCTCTTGTTCAATTTGCACACTAAATTGTCCCCCTTGCTGTGAAGAGCTAGGTGGTAAGCACATGTAAACTTCTTCAGCCAAATCTCCATGGAAAAAGGCATTATTCACATCTATTTGGTGAAGAAACCACCCTTTCACAATAGCTAAGGCCAAAAATATTCTGACAAAAACATATTCTGCAACTAGAGAGAAGGTCTCAGAATAATCCAACCCTTCTCATTGAGTGTAGTCCTTAGCAACTAACCTAGCCTTGTATCGTTCAATGGACCCATCTGAGTTATACTTGATCTTATACACCCATTTACACCCAATGAGAATCTTACCATAAGGCAAAGGTGTGAGAGACCAAGTGGTATTTTGTTCCAAAGCAGCAATTTTTTTATCCATGACAGCTCTCCATTTAGGAAATTTAACTGCTTGATGAAAGAAAGCAGGTTTTGAAGGAGTAGTAGTGACAGCCATGACAAAGGAATGAAAGGTTGGACCAAGGTGACAATAACTTAATCCATCATAAATGTCATAAGGAAGGAAGGCCTGATTCAGGTTTAATGACCATTGACTTACAAGAGTAATCTTGTGAGGTAAGATGGAGGTTTGTGAACTCTAGTTGATTTTCTTAAAGGAACAGGAGGAACAATATTTGGAGTAAGTGAAGAAGAGATAAGGGATTGTGAGAATTAGTAGAGACAGAATCTGCAGAAAGGGATTTTGCAGAAAGTGGTTCTGTAGAAGTACATGGGGAAAAATTTGGAACAAGTGGAATATTTGAGGGAAAAGAAGTTTGAGAAGTAAAACAAGGTGATGGAATTTCTAGAATAACATGAGGAAAAACAAAATTGTACAAGTATGAAGAAAGGGACAAAGTAGGTGAAGGAATGGATGCTAGAGGGAAAATGTGCTCATAAAAAATATTGTCTCTTGATATATAAACAGATTTAGAATCTAAATCCAGAACTTTATAGCCTTTAATGCCATGAGGGTAGCTCATAAACACACACTTTCTAGCTCTAGGTGCAAATTTATGTCAATTATGGGATAAAGTTGAAATAAAGCATAAGCAACCAAAACATTTAAAATGAGAATAAGAAGAATTTTTAAAAAGAAGTTCATAAGGACTCTTATTATTTAGAGTTTTAGAAGGAGTTCTATTGATTAGGTACATAGTAGTTAAGATACAATCACCCTGTAGAGAGGGAAAATTCCCGACCTATCACAAGCTGAAACGTCACATTACCAAGTCCACAAAATACAGCCAATTACAGAACACCATGTATTGCTGCTAGGTTTTGCTATCACTATTCAGAAGCCAACAGAAATTTGCCAAGTGTCATGCAAGAGCCAATCACGCATCAGCGCACGTGTAAGCGATGACTCAAGCAGCCTCGCACGTGTAAGCGATGACTCAAGCAGCCTCGCACGTGTAAGCGATGACTCAAGCAACCTCGCACGTGTAAGCGATGACTTAAGCGGACCAATCAAGCTGTGACATGTGTCACCAATCAAGCTCCGCCACGTGTCGCTCACCCACCCCAAAACTCCTATAAATAGAAGCCTTCCTGAGACATTTAGAGGACCAGAATTCAGAAGTGAAAAAGCTCTGTGAAGATCAAGCCTCAAAACCTCCAGGAACTTCAAGAACTTCAACCCCAAAATCGGAGAACATTCGAAGCGGAATCATCTAGATCATCTACCTAGATCCTAAAGTTTGCGGGAATCAAGCTCAAAGGTCCGAAAACATCAACAAATCATAAACCAGTGAAGCTCTACGGATTCAAGCTTCTAAAGCCCCGAAGAACTTCCACCACAAATCTTCAAATACAAAGAACATTCGAAGCAGAATCATCCAAACTATCTGCCTAGATCTCAAAGTTCACTGGAATCAAGCTCAAAAGCCTCCAGAAACCTCAAACAACCACAAATCAGTGAAGCTCCACGGATTCAAGCCTCTAAAGCCCCGGAGAACTTCCACAACAAACCTTCGAAGACGATGAACGCCCGAAGAATACACGAAGAACACAAAGAACATGAAGAACAAAGAATTTCTAACAAGCTCATAGCCAGAGATTCATTGTAATTCTGTTCCAAAGATCTTCAATCCATTCTTCAGCCAAATTGAAGTACATTGGGTGTTCGAGTCAAAATCACATTACTACAAATCCAATCAACAAGTCTTTTAAGGAGATCGAATCAGAGGATAACTCTTTTGTAATTTCAGAGAATTGTACCACACAATCATCAATACAAATTCACATTTACGAAACAATTTCACTTGTTCGACTTTATTTCCAAACGAGAGATTTAGTCGCTTACACACCCCAAAAAGAGAGAGGCAAATGGGATTGAAATTTTAAAGCTCTAGCCACATTGAGGTTATGTTAATGCTTCCTTTCAACAATGGCATTTTGTTGAGGTGTGGCTATGCAAGACAATTGATGCAAGATACCCTTGTCTTTAAAGAAATCTTTTAGAAAAAAATTTGTTCCATTATCAGTCCTAATACACTTAATTTGGGTTTCAAATTGTGTCTCAACCATAGAAGCAAATTGTGAAAGTAAGAATTGTGTCTCAAATTTATGCTTAAGTAAATAAACCCAACTGCACTTAGAATAATGATCCACAATGGTTAAGAAAAAGCTGAAACCTTCATTAGTAGGAATTGAAAATGGTTCTCAAACATCACAATGCACAAGTTCAAAAGGGAAAGTAGAAACATTGACACTTCAATTGAAAGACAACTTCTTTTGCTTGGAAAAGTGACAAACATCACAACACTATGAGTTTACATTCTTGATCATAGCAACAAGATTATTTAACAAAGCTAACTTGGAGTAAGATGGATGACCTAAACGACTATGCCATAAGGCAAATGTAGACAAGGAAGCATCAGAATGAGCAGCCAAAATAGTAGCAGTGTGACATTTTTGCAACAGATAAAGACCTTTACTCTCTTTACCCAAACCAATCGTGCTCCATTGAGCAAGGTCCTGGATAAAACAACAATTACCAAGGAATATAAGGCAACAAAAATGAGACTTGGTAAGTTGACTAACTGAAATGAGATTAAAGCTAAATGAAGGAACACATAAAACTCCAGTTAGAATCAAAGTAGCAAAAATTTGCACAATGCCTATGTGTATGACTAAGGCTTGTTCCCCATTTGGCAAATAGACAAAAGTCTGAACAATAGATGTAATAGAAGTGAGCTGAGACACTGAATAAACCATGTGATCAGTGGCTCCTATGTCAATAATCCAATCATTGCTTTTATAAGCTTGCCTATCTACTACATGTGCAAAAAAAAAAAATGGAATGGGACTGATTTGGGGGAATCCAATAGGGATTACCTGAAAAATTGGCATTGTAGGAATGATAGATGATGCAAAATGAGGTGTGGAGCTAGAAGCCATCACAGAAGCAGTTTGATGAGAAGCAAAAACCCTAGAACCTAAACCTGAACCTATCAATGACATCTCTTTAAGAGAAGAGATGAAGTTGAGCAATTGATCACATTGATTCTATGAAATAGGACATTGTGGTACATTCTGTAATGATGAAGCAATAGAATGATTCACATATGATAGGGAAATAGTCAGTGGTGAGAAATTCTGGACTTCTGAACAAGCATTTCTACCAGAGTAGGAACCTCCATTGAAAAAGGAATTTCCATTGAAAAAGGAATTTCCATTGGAAAAGAAACCTCCATTGGAGAGATCTAAATTCCCAAAGTTGCTTGAAGGTAAGATAGCTGAAAATTGATTAGTTGTGGGCCTATTACTTCCTCTTGGCTTATATCCTGGAGGATACCCATGCAGCTTATAACACTTATATGCTATATGACCTGTGAGTCCATAGTAAATACAAATTGGCCTTTCTTTCTTAGAGTTTCCACCCTTTCCACCATGATATCCTTGACGTTGACCTTGATGGCCATGATATCCTTGAACTTGGCCATGATAACCATGACCTTGATATCCCTTGCTATTTTGTCCAGTATTAGCAAACATAGCAATGGTTTCAACATGATAAACCATATTAACACCATGACCTATGCTTCTTGTCTTTTCTTCTTGCAAAATCAGAGAACAAACTTTGTTGATGGAAGGAAATGACTTAATCAACAAGATTTGGCTAGTGATATTACCATAGCTATCGTTCAATCCCATCAAAAAATGAAAAATATGTTCTTTATGTTGAGCATCTAATTGAGAATGTTTAGAACCACAAGTGCAAACAGTGAAAGGTTGATAATTGGTAAATTCATCCCAAAGTGTTTTGAACTTGGTAAAATAGGAACTCACTGAGATTGAACCTTGTGAAAGATGAGAAATTTCCTTTTGAAGTTCACACAACCTTGGAGAATTTCCTTGCAAAAACCTATCTCGGAGATCGATCCACAAATCCCTTGCAGTGTTGATATACATCACACTTGCCCCAATCTCTTTGTTGAGAGAATTGGTCAACCATGAGAGAACTATGGTGTTGCACCTACTCCAAGTATTGTATAGTGGTAAAGATGGATCTGGAACAGGAATTGCACCATTCACAAAGCCAAATTTGTTTTTGGCACTCAAGGCCAAGAAAGCTGATCTAGCCCAAGTCATGTAGTTCTCTTGTCCAATCAATGGCTGTGATGTGAGCATAACACTAGGACTCTCAGTTGATGGAAGAAAATAAGGATTGTTTGCGGATTCATTGGCCATTGACATACTAGAAGAAGGTAAAGTTGTAGAGTTGGTTGTGGTTATGTTTGTTGTGGAATTGGAAGCCATGATTGAGCTACTGAAGCTTTAATACCATGTTAAAAGTAAGCTCTCTAAAAAGAATGGTATTTTTCTCTTTGAATTGAAAGAAAAATGAGAGAGTACAAAAATAAATATCTCCCACTCTGGTATATATACACCAACACAGAGCAAGGAAAAAGAAGAAGAAAAAAGGCGCCAAAAAATCTAACTACCATCACTAATAAACCAGAACCAATTACATCAAAACATGTGGTTAAACTTTTTAACTGTTTCTGGTATTAGATTCTGCACGTGCTGATCTTGTGACTTCATTAAGCTTGAAAGCTCGAAATGTGTGAAAATACAAGAGCTTGTTTAGACCCCCAATTCAAATTATGGCTTGGATGATTTTACACTAACTTAATACTAAGTGCGGAATAGTGTAAAAGCAAGCATACAAGCAAGAGAGCTACTCTAATCCATATTTAAAGCAACATAGCAGTAAAATGAAATGAACAAGAGTAGGGAAGAGAGATGCGAACACAGATAACACCGAGACGTGTTATCGAAGAGGAAACTGAAGAACTCAGCGAAAAACCTCTCCATCGCCCTCCAAGCGGTAATCGATCCACTAAACAATCAGTTGAGATACATGGGTAAGCAAGAGACCCTCCAAGCCTAATCTACCTTGTATACCTAAGCCCTCCAAGCTCCTACTCCAACAAGGCTTCTCGGAACCGTTTCTTGTCTAGTTCTCCAGATCCCGCAACAAGCTCCATGTTGCATCTGCCATCCTTGGCTT
Organism: Quercus lobata; assembly: GCF_001633185.2. Lineage (NCBI taxonomy): Eukaryota > Viridiplantae > Streptophyta > Magnoliopsida > Fagales > Fagaceae > Quercus > Quercus lobata. Next base: position 24,063,024 of record NC_044915.1, on the reverse strand, counting down.
CTTCCAATGTTTCCCAGCAGCACAAAAACCTTACTGGACACTCTCAAAAGGTGCGGTAAGTGTTTGGGCTATTGACCTCTCAATGGTATAGAAATGGAGAGGTAGGAGATGAGGAAATTCCACAGACAAATGTGTAGAGAATTGTTGGTATAAAAATTTCTAACTCTCAAGTGTTTTAGCTAGGGTTTTCTCTCAGAAGCTCTCCTTCACATTTGTGGGTAATATGGGTATATATAGTGAGGGTACAGAAAGTGTATATCAGGTAGTACAGACTGGCAGAACAAAATATCTCACGAGTGTCTCGCGGGAAGGCCTTACCCACAAGATATTCGAGAGACAAAGCGGTCTCCATTTGTACAGACTCTTCGCATTTCAGTCATGTGCAAGGCACATGCTTCACTTCGCGGGAAGTTTAGTTACAAGACACCCACGAGAAGTCTTCTGGTTTCACTTGCTTGAGTCTTCACACTCTCTCTCTCTCTCTCTAACACACAACTCTTACAATCACAACCCACAATAAATACAGGATACACAAGATTGAATATAATTACAATCAAATTTGGCATGGAATAAAAGCCAACAAAATACAAATTTGTAAATCACAACTTTACAAATCTTTTTTCTATACTTTCAGCAAAAAGTTTTCAGTTTAAGCTAAATAAGCTGTTCCAAACGGACACTTAACTTAAGATTTATTTTTTCTTTCATGTGTCATTGTTATTAGTACCAAATTTAATACTTAAAGAACTGTACCTAAATTTTACAGCTCATTATTCTATGAAAGTTTAATTAGTGTATAAAATACTATGAACGTTTAGACCCCCAATGAACAAATTACCAATTCAAGCTTAATATCAAACAATTAATGTGCGGAATATGAACATAAGCTAAATACAGAATTGATAAATAATCTAAACCAAATAAAATCATATCCACAGTAGAAATTAAATGGCAAAGATTAAGGGAAGAGAGATGCAAACACAAGGACAATACAACGATGTGTTATCGAAGAGGAAACCAAAGCCCTCAGCATAAAACCTCTCCGCCGCCCTCCAAGTGGTAAATAATCCGCTAAAGAATGTAGTTGGGATACATGAACAGTAGAAGAACCTCCAAGCCTAATCTACCCAATGTACCTAAGCCCTCCAAGCTCCTATTCCAACGAGGTTACGCTAAACCTATTTCTTTTTTAGCTTACCGGATTCCGCTACTTGACCATAGCATCAACCAATATGAAATTAGTCCCTTCTTAAAGACTTCCCAAACACCAAATGGCCTTCTCACATATATGGGTATGGTGAGAAAAGATTTTGGTAATGTACCTCTCAAGGATGTAACAATGGAGAGGAAGAGAGTAGAGGAATTTGAAAAGTCTCTATGTGAAGATTGTGGATGAATCAATCTTGTTTTTCTCTCAAAATTCTCTCTGGAAGCTCTCTATATTTCGTGGGTATAAGGTTCTATATATAGTGGGGTGAGAAAGGAATGCGAAGAGTCAGTTTTTCCCAAACAGGGTGATTTAGCGACTTGGCCTCCGACTAGACTGAGTCGCGAGTTAAAGTCGCGAGCTAACGGCCTGGCCAGCCTGGGACTTTTATCCTATAATGCAACAGTTGGCATGACTCTTCAGCTTCCCTGTATGCTTCATACATATGCCAGCTTTGACGGTTTGCCAGTCGCGAGTCAGCCGCGAGTCCCAGCCGTGAGTCGCTGCATCTTTGCACAATCTTGAGCATTTCTTCACACTCTCTCACTCACTACCCTTACATGATTCCCACCTAAATACAAGGTTACTAATTGCTAAAATACAAGCAAATTTGGCACGGAATAAAGCCAACAAGATGGTTGATAAAATTCAACCTTACATTCTATATCTATGCATCATGGTTACAATTACCAATTATTGGATTACATATACAGGTTCATTTTCTCTCTAGGGAGATGGTGTACTTGGGCTCAACCATGGTGAAGTATTTTTTGGCTAGCTTGGTGGATTTTTTGATGGTCATGCTTAGCAAGCTGGTTTATAGGGACCTGACCAAGTATGGGATAACGAGGCCTACAGAGGGTCCTTTTTATATGAAGGTTAAGTATGGCAAGTATCTGGTTGTTGATGTCGGTATGTATAAATAGATCAAGTCAGGGGAAATTCAGGTAAGAATTTTGTGTGAGAAAATGGTTCATGTACTTAAAAAGTCAGATTATCTGTAAGAATTGTTGGTATCAAAGCCAAATTTGATCTACACTAAATTTATAAGTTGGATTAGGTTTACTTGTTTGATAAGTACATGAATCTGTAATGAGTTTTAGTTTTAATGAGGGCAAGTGTAATATAGTTTTCAATTAATAGATCTAATTTAATGGCATTCTATCGTTGTCTGTGATATTAAATCCTAGGTCAATTCCTCTAAACTGTCATTTTAAAGTAAAGAAATTATTGTTGTATATGTTAGGTGTTTGAATGAAAAGGATACTTCAATTTATTTTTGGCCGGTTGGCGATCTTGTCTAATGGTAAAACATACATGTCTTTAACTGCTTTTCTAACTTGGTCCATGAAGAGCAATGAGCTGACTTTAATTATTTTCTGAAATGGTAAATGAGTCACATGTATTTCATCTTCATGTGTAAATCTTATATAATATACTTTAATCACTTTTAAGCTTTTGTTTGTTTTTCTTTTTCATATGCTTGTTTATTGATTGGTCCACACGTTGACAGGTTTTGCCGGCAGAAATACTTCAAATAAAAGGGAATGACATACTTTTCAAGAATGGCAAGTTACATCCATTTGACAACAATAACATTATTTTTTGTACAGGTTTGAAGAGGTCAACAAACTTGTGGCTTAAGGAATTGGTAGGGTACTCTCTATCCTATACTGTTATTGTTTTTTTTTATTTTTTACTTTGAGTTAAAAAACTAATTAATATGATTTTTTTTTTTTTTGAGAATGTTTCAACCTATGGTAACTGAACCCACATTAATTAATATGATATTAATAACTTTTCTATTTATCATTTATTTTTATTTGAAAGGTTATAACCCTATTTTTGATATTTTTATTTTAGTTTAAATTAAGGGATAGTTTTGGAAACCTATATCCATTAATTTGAAAGATAATAAATAATAGATCTTTTGTTTTGCTAAACATAAATAAATAATTGTTGTTCCTTAGAAAGTTGAATTTCCTAAACATCATTTATAATATGGAGCTAGGAGAGTATCCTACTGTAATATAGTAGGTGATGAAGTTGTCCAATTTTGTCTTGAAAAAAAATGTAATAAAGATTTTTTATTTTTTAGTGAAGGAAATAAGTTCTCCATCCTTTTTAAATTATTCTTTAATGTGCTTTGGTAGGGTGTAAAATATGGTTTAAACTTTAATTTAGCTTATTAGTTTATTTGCCATATTAAGTACAATTTTTTAAAGTTTCTTTTTTATTTTCTTCTTAAATACATCTTATTCAAATTCCACTTATTAATATGACCCCTACAAAAAATAACTCCACTTTTAAAAATAAAACTACAAATTTTTAGTCATACCAAATAGATACCATATTAGAACTATAATTTATTTATTTTTTTAAAACTAGTAACTATTTTATTGTTATGAGCAGGGGGATGAGTATCTTTGAGCGAGGATGGACTTCCAAAACCTATTTATCCTAATCACTGGAAGGGAAAGAATGGCCTATACTGTGTTGGACTATCTAGAAGAGGGTTATATGGAATTAGCGCTATTCTCAAAATGCAACTAATGATATCAAGTCCATTATGTAATGTCTCAAAAAAGGAGAGAGAGAGAGAGAGAGAGACTACTGTTGTGATATAATCTTGTTTTGTTTATTTCTTTCGTGGAGCATTAGTGCTGTGAGCAAGTGATACAAAGGAAGTGAAAATTGCAAAGGAGTTTTTACAGGCACTTAAGAATTAAGAAAGAGAAACAATAGAGAAGTCAAAAGCTATGTAAACTTTGGTTTTTCGTTTGTACCCTTAGCCTAAGGGATGCCATATTCTTGCCCACAAATTGCATCTTGGGCTTGCTCTTGCCAGTAAGGCTAAGAACCATGGACATCTCCTCCCTCCGTTTTTGTTTTCTGGGGCAGATGTTGAGGTCCCCCTCCAGGTTGTCTCTTTCCTTTTGAATTAATAAACATATTCATTCAAAATAAAAGATTCTTAAAAAAAAAAAAAAAAAATGTTAATCAAGGAAACATCCAAACATGACATTTTTGGCTTTATGCCATCTGCCAAGCAAATGCAAATTTCCAAGAACAATTGAACAATAAACAGTAACAAGCTACATCTCCATACTGCTACTGGGCCTGTCATGCATTAAATGATAAACAAAACAAAAAATTGAGACATTTGCTTGTCATTTTGCAAATGCTTCTGTTCCAAAAAATAGAATCACAAAATGAAAATGGCACTGTCGTTTGTCAAGCTAAAAACACCATGACAATCCTGGCTACTTGATATTGTTAAAGTTGTTGGGTGATTGAAAAAAAAGAAAAGAGAAAAGAATGAGCGGAACACTAAGGTAAGTTCCTTAGTACAAAAGAACTCAAAAACTCCTTCAACTGTTGACTAGATTTCCCTTACTTGACTTGAGTGATCTAATTGATATTTTAACGATCGAGTTCATATTACATGGATAATTATTGTATAGTCCCGGTGCAGTGCTCTAGGCTCTCACAATGAAGATTGTGAGAGTCCGGAGTATTTCTCTGAGACTATACATTGATTAGGAGAGTACACGTTCTTGTGTTTACTAAATATTGTGGACCTCCTTCATTTTTTAAGATTTTGAACTTAGTGTGGGCATGAACCTTATTGATATGACATGTGTGTCCTATCTTGTTTCGTGCCTGTGAGGCATTTTTCTTAACTTTTAGTAAGCTAACGTGTTATTTTATTATTATTTGGCCAAGTTAACGGTTTGTTTAAGACGCCATCAAAAACACATTCTCAATGCAATCTTTACTACTTTCTTGATCGGAACATTGGTGTACTGTTCTTTTCTTCTTTTGAAAAGTATTTGCATGATCTAGAGGAAATGTATTATTAGAAAGGTTGTTCTTGAATTTTTATGCAATCATTACTGTCTGATCCACACTGAATTTTACTTTAAGTTGCACGAATTAACCTTTTATGCACAATACTTTCGTGTGATTCTATAATATTGAGAGATTGTTCCTAATCTTATCTTTATTTCTATTTTAATTACTGCTTGTTTTGACCAAAAGTGTGTTTATTCACAAAAATATTTCCATCACCTACTAGGCGACATGGCTTCTACACAAAATGATTTTCATCGTTCTTAGTTTTTGTTCACCCCTGATTAACCTAAATTGGCCTCTTTTCCCTTTACTTTCAAAACCCGGTTCCTCAAAATCTAGCTACAAAGAACCTTACCTCCATTGAGATTCATAGCAATTACCAGAAAAGTAACTTGTTGGAAACCAAGAAGCAATGTAAATGCAAGAAGAGAAGTCTCAAGTTTGAAGGTCAAGCATGTGTTTAAGAAAGTGAATAGGTACGGCACAAAAGTGTGTGATCCTAGCTTTTTTTTTCATAGTTGTGTATGTTAATGTATTGGCTACTTTGGAAAAAATACACAGGATGATGATTTTGTTTTGTACTTTGTGAAAGCTGTGGTCCTGTGGATTTCACTTTTTTTTTTTTTTTTTTTTTTCAAACTTTAAAAATTTGTTTGTTACTTTTCAAAAATCAAGTTAAAAAACATGACGATTTTTTTTGGGCCCAAAAAGAAAGATATGTGGATGGGATTTGCTTGTGTCATCATGCATTTATGCTGACCCAACTTTGGCAGCTCAGACTGGGCCTGCTTTCAGGATCATGATAGATTAACAACCAAATGTATAATGTCACATCTCTATCTCTAATTCTTCTATATCAATATCATATATACCTCTATATATAAAAAGCATCGCTGTGCAAAGCAACAGTAGCAAAGCTACACTGATTTTGGTTTATTCGACCAAACTGTTTCACACTTTTTTTTTCTTTTGAAAATATCGTCTGAACTCGCTTTTTTTTCTTTTTTTTTTAGCTGTTAAAATATTATCACAACAAATTGCCACAATATTTTTACAATTTTTGAGATGTTAATTTTTTATAAACTAAAATAAAAAAATATATATATATATATATATCATACCATAACCAACCACAACTAAAAATAAATGTATTGTGAAAAAAAATGTGCTACATCCACAACATTTTTTACAACACTTTCATAACAAATTATAGTTGGTAAATTGTTATTGATTCTAATTTAAACTTTTCAATGAAATTGTTTTTTTGCCTACTAATAACAACTCGTAACAACTTACTATTTTAAGATTTGTTGTGAAAATATTGTAAACATAACATTTCTCTTGTGAAAATATTAAGACATTTTGTTGTCGTCATAATATTTTCACAACTACTAAAGTGTCAATTTTTTACAAGTCAAAATAATATATAACAAAATTATAAAGGTAATACGAAAATGTTATACCATTATGTTGTGTTTCTAGAATTTTTTTTTTTTTTTTTTTTTGGTTTAGTCCAATTTGTTGAATCAAAATTCACTATTTCACATACAGTTTTCTTGGATTGACTTTTTGTATTTTTTATTATATTTTTATCTTTACGTACCATTTTAAGTAAAAACACATAGTTTTACACATACACAAAAAAAAAAAATTAATAATAATAAATTAGGATAAAAACACTTTTCATCCTTTATGTTTGGAATAGTTCACAATTCTTCCTTAAACTTTAAAATCAAGCAATTTTCCCCTTAATATTTTGAAAAAAAAAAAAAAAAGCAGATATGTCATATTATTATTCTCTCAGTTAAACCCTAATGAAAGCTTATGATTCTTAAAATATTACATTGTGTAATGTCTAAAATACTCCTGCTAAATTTTAACATTTCAAAAAAAAAAAAATTCACGTATTTTGAGTTTTAGATGGCAGTAATGATTAGAAGTTGGAATTGTGATATAAAGTGTTTTATTTATTACCTAAAGAATTGTAATATAAGTTCGAAACTTATAATTTATCTAATGGGAAATTCGATGACACATGCTTTTCTTTTTTTCTTTTCTTTTCCTTGCCTAAAATGAGTGTTCATTAAAAACTAAGCTAAATATTGCACCGAGACTCATATATAATGATAAAGAAGAAAATATGAATGAAAGATTTGTCATTGTATGATTGAAGATATTTGATGAAAAACTTCAATTGTAGCATATGATATCATTCATTACAAAAATTTAAATATTGTGATAATGTCTTAACAAAACTCGGTTGCTTATTGTTGAAAGATGGTGATATTCATTATGATTCTTAAAAGTTTTTAGTGGGTGGATATTGCCTTTAGTAAATAAGTACTAAGAAACTATTATAGTAAAAAAAATATATTCATATGTTAAATAGCTATCATAACTTTACGTGTGATTAACTATTAAAATTCTCATACAAATAAAATTAACTTTGTATGACATACATTTTTTATGTATATAGTTTCATACTTCTTCAAATAAAAAATTTATTTTAATTTTCTCATTTAAGAGATAGCACGTGCCTTGCACATGCCACCCTACCTAGTATGTATAAAAAGAGCCAATAGGCTCATGAACAGTGTTATGAACGGTATTTTTGGTTTAGTGAGTTAACTTCTTTTTTCCTTCAAGTTCACCAACTTGGTTTGAGCTTTTTTTTTAATTTTTTTTTTATTCTTTATATGTTTACTTTGTACTTGTAATGTAAGTTTACATTGTATACACACAAAAAGTGGCAAATATTATATATATTTGCAAAAAAAAAAAAAAACTGTACAAATTTTGCAAATTTGTCAATTTTCATGTGTTTACAATATAAATTTGCATTGTAAGTGCAATATATATTTCTATATATAAAAAGAGTGAATGAGAAAAGTTATATTAATTTCGTTACAGTAGTTTTGGTTTGTTCAATTTTCATTGTTTTACTAGCCGCTTTTTTTTTCCCCCTTGTGAATGCATAAAGTTGTAGTAGATTTGCTATATTATTTTTGGTTTGTCCAATTCGTGCTGTTTCAGATTATAATAAAATATTAACACCACAAATTGGCACAATATTTTCACAATTGTTGAGATGTTAATTCATTATAAGTCAAAATAAAATAATAAAATATCATACTAGAACCAACCAAAACTAAAAATAAAAGTATTGTGAAAAAGAAATGCTACATCCACAATAATTTTCACAACACTTGCATAACAAATCAAATGTGTTAAATTGTTATTGGTTTTAATTTAAACTTACTAACGAAACTACTTTTTTGCCCACCAATAACAACTTGTAGTAACCTACTACTTATGATTTGTTATGAAAATGTAATGGACATAGCATTTTCTTGTGTGAAAAATGTTAAAACATCTAGATGTCGTCACAATATTTTCAAAACTGCTAAGCTATTAATTCTTTACAAGTTAAAATAAAATATAACAAAATTATAAAGATATTATGAAAATGTTGCGTCATTTTGTTGTGTTTTTAGAAATTTTTTGTTGGTGTAATCAACTTTGTTGAGCCTAAATTCACTATTCCACATACAATTTTCTTGGGTTGACTTTTTGTATATTTTTTTCTTACACATACTTTTACACACAAAAACAAAAACAAAAACAAAAACTTAAGAAAAAAAAACTTTTCATCATTTATGTTTGGGGTAGTTTACAATTTTTCCTTTAATATTTTGGAAAAGAGCAAATATGTCATATTGTTATTCTCTCAGTTAAACTCTAATGAAAACTTATGATTTTTAAAATATTTTATTGTGAAATGTCTAAATTACTCCCGCTAAATTTTAACATCCTAAAAATTTTATTTACGTATTTTGAGTTTTAAATGGTAGAAATTCTTAGAAAGTTGGAGTGATGATATAAGGTGTTTTATTTGTTATCTAAAGAATGTTGATTTTCTAGGTTTAAATTTTCAAAACTTATAATTTATCTAATGAAAAATTCGATAACACATTTCATTTGTTATCTTTTATTTTATTTTTTAAAATTTTCGTAGCAAAACTCAGTAGTTTATTATTGGAAGATGATGATATTCGTTATCATTCTTAGAAATTTTTAGAAAGTAGATATATTGTCTTTAGAAAATAGGTACGAAAGAACTATTATAGTAAGATAAATATTTATATGTTAAATAGCTACCCTAACTTTGTGGTTGATTAAAATTCTTATATGAATGAGATTAACTTTTTTACAACATAATTATCAAAATTCTTAAAATTAATGTCTCTTTTGATTAATGTAAATTTCTATATACTTTAAAAATCAAATGATTTATATCATTGTTTTGTGATACAAATAAAATCTAGAATTGACCTTAATCACTACTTTTTTTCCATAGCAAGTACGTGCCTTGCACGTGCTACCCTAACTAATATATATAAAAAGCGCGAAACTACAGCGTTTTTTATTTGTTCTTATAGTAGCTATAGTTTTCTTTTTCTTTTTCTTTTTAGTCATCGGATTGTGCTTTTTTTTTTTCTTTTAAATATTTATATGAGTAAGCAGCTATATTGTTATATTGACACAAAAATTGTTAAAAAAGTGCGAATGCACATAGCTACAGTAGCTACAATGTTTTTGGTTTGTTCAATTGACTCTGTAGCTACAATAGCTATAGTTTTTCTTTTTTTTTTAGTCATCGGTTTGTGCTTCTTTTTTCTTTTTTTTTTTCTTTTAAATATCTATATGAGCTGGCGCATATATATATATATATATATATATATATATGTAGGGACACGATTTTTAACGATCCAAAGATGGCTTTGGGCTCGTATGTAAAAGGCCCGAACAATATGATTTGTAGAGAGTGGGTTTGGAAAGGCTAGACTTTGGTCGTTGGGTAACGGTTCAGTCAGGATTTTCATGGAAGCCCATTCGAAGGTGGATTTGGTATGTACGTCTAAGCCTTACACGGATGTGGTTTGAAGATCTATCTCCTCGGAATTAGTCCGAGGAGCGTCTCGCCTTCGCCGTCCTCCTTTTTTATGAGTTCGTCCTCTCCCTTTTCTCTGGTTCCTGGGCAGCCCCCCCTGTCAATGCAACGAGCTTCCCTTTTATACTAGTATTTCCTTCCCATTCTTCACCTACGTGTCCGTTTCTCCTTGTTCGGGGTGGTTACTCGTCTTGTCAATCCTCACATCAGAGTGGTTGGGAAAAGCTGGACAGCATGGTATGAGTATGGGTTTGTCAGGTGATGGGCTCCACATTAAGGCGTTGGCAGCCTTCTCCCTTGTGCTGCTCTTGTACTGAATTTGTCCTTTTCTTCAGGCTTTTTTGTGATATGTTGGGTGTAAAGTCGTCCTCGGCCACATCCTTGGACCTTCAAGGAGCTTTCATTGTGCGTTCTTAGCAGTAAGGCTCCTTGGCCTGGGTTTTGGGCTTTTAGTACAAAGTGGGCTGGGACCTCAGATTTCGGGCCCCACAATAACCCCTCAAAATCCTGCTGCCCGACTTTTTAGTTGGGGAGGAGGGTTTTGGTGACGTTAGGCCCACATTATGGCTCGCTCAAATCCAGTACTCCATTATTATTTGTATTTTTTCATTTACAGGGGAGGCGTGTCAAGATAAGGGCCACTCCTTTATTTTTCGCTCACGCGGGATCCTTTAACATTTCGGTACTCGAGGCGCGCCTTCACGAGGATCTTCAGATCCTACGGCTGAGGATGAGGTTGGAAATTGAGCCGAGTCTGCTTTGTCCGTAGCATTCCTTGGAAATTTGCATGAATTAAATGCCACCGGTTTGCTTCTATGTATAAATAGGGTAGGGGGTCACTCCACCTGCACATGACCTCTTCTGTTCCTTTCAGAATCATACTTCTTCTTTCATATTCACAATCTCCATTTCTAGTGCCACTCTGCCTCAAAACAAGATGTTTGAGGCGTGGATGGGGATGAAAGGTCTCTGCACGCTTCAGAGGCACCGAATCCTCAAGGTGATATGGTACGGACAAGGATGGCACAGATTCAAGCCAGTCCCCCGTTTTGACAGGGGGAAGATGGTATTCCTCCCTCTTTTATTCAAAATCCGAAGCAGGTTCTGGTCATGCCAGATTTTTGGTATGTCAAAAGAAGGAATTTCTGCCATCAGCGCCGTCTGCCTTGTCGTAGGCAAATTTTCGTGGGGGCTCCTCAACTTCTGGCTCCCTGCACCTTTTCTTCAACGGTGCAGGCCTCAAGTTGGGTTCCCTGCACCTTTTCTTCAGTGGCGCTAGCCCGAAGCCAGGTGCTCTCTGCACCTTTTCTTCGACGGTGCAGGCCCCACGTTGGGTTCTTTGGCTGCCTGAGTTATGGGCATGTAAAAGTATTGACGAATGGTTTTCTTGCACAACTCCTCGGAACAGCAGCCAGCCTCTCCTCTATGCTTCTTCTTCGGCTTTATCTTCATTCTCTTGTATTTTTTTTTTCTTTTTACTTACGTAGTTAGCTTTAGTATAAGCTTATTTCAGCTTTTCATTGTACACTGTACTGTTTCTTTGTCTTAATAAAAGATGAGTTTATTTCTTTCTAAATATTTTTCCTCTCGGCAGCAATTACTTTGTGAATGAATATTAAATATACGTTTGCCTTTAATGATACTTGGAGCAGAAAAACGCCTTAAAACAAATTCCTACTGGTTTAAACTTACTGACATTATTAAGTATTACGATGGCAATCCTCAATAAATTAAACACTTGGAACTAATCGGGATAATGGCCGAGCGCTGTGCGATGCATGCTAGACAAATGTCCGAGAACGATAAACTTCTAAATAATTCATCCGAGAGGGTAGCCGAGCAGTGAGGGACTTCAATCGTGTTTTTGGTAGCATATTGCTCTATGTTGCGTCAATCCCTTTGGTATTGAGGATCCGAGGGTAGACTGGGGAATCCGTTTAGTATAGGGATCAACCCAACTGTTTAATGGGTAGTTCTCCTCGGATAGATTCTAAGGTTCGTGTAACGTAAGATTTCTTTTATGTACTTGGTTTACCCATAGGCTTGAGTCCGAGGACCATGCAAGGCCTTGGTTCTGTCCAAAACTTGCAAGATTTCTTTTATGTACTTGGTTTCCCCATAGGCTTGAGTTCGAGGACCATGCAAGGCCTTGGTTCTGTCCAAAACTTGCAAGATTTCTTTTATGTACTTGGTTTCCCAATAGGCTTGAGTCCGAGGACCATGCAAGGCCTTGGTTCTGTCCAAAACTTGCAAGATTTCTTTTATGTACTGGTTTCCCCATAGGCTTGAGTCCGAGGACCATGCAAGGCCTTGGTTCTGTCCAAAACTTGTAAGATTTCTTTTATGTACTTGGTTTCCCCATAGGCTTGAGTCCGAGGACCATGCAAGGCCTTGGTTCTGTCCAAAACTTGCAAGATTTCTTTTATGTACTTGGTTTCCCCATAGGCTTGAGTCCGAGGACCATGCAAGGCCTTGGTTCTGTCCAAAACTTGCCTTTTATGTACTTGGTTTCCCCATAGGCTTGAGTCCAGGACCAAGGCCTTGGTTCTGTCCAAAACTTTTCTTTTATGTACTTGGTTTCCCCATAGGCTTGAGTCCAAGGACCATGCAAGGCCTTGGTTCTGTCCAAAACTTGTAAGATTTCTTTTATGTACTTGGTTTCCCCATAGGCTTGAGTCCGAGGACCATGCAAGGCCTTGGTTCTGTCCAAAACTTGTAAGATTTCTTTTATGTACTTGGTTTCCCCATAGGCTTGAGTCCGGGACCATGCAAGGCCTTGGTTCTGTCCAAAACTTGCAAGATTTCTTTTATGTACTTGGTTTCCCCATAGGCTTGAGTCCGAGGACCATGCAAGGCCTTGGTTCTGTCCAAAACTTGCAAGATTTCTTTTATGTACTTGGTTTCCCCATAGGCTTGAGTCCGAGGACCATGCAAGGCCTTGGTTCTGTCCAAAACTTGTAAGATTTCTTTTATGTACTTGGTTTCCCCATAGGCTTGAGTCCCATGCAAGGCCTTGGTTCTGTCCAAAACTTGTACTTGGTTTCCCCATAGGCTTTCCGAGGACCATGCAACCAAAACTTGGACATAGGCTTGAGTTGAACCATGAAAGGCCTTGGTTCTGTCCAAAACTTGCAAGATTTCTTTTATGTACTTGGTTTCCCCATAGGCTTGAGTCCGAGGACCATGCAAGGCCTTGGTTCTGTCCAAAACTTGCAAGATTTCTTTTATGTACTTGGTTTCCCCATAGGCTTGAGTCCGAGGACCATGCAAGGCCTTGGTTCTGTCCAAAACTTGCAAAATTTCTTTTATGTACTTGGTTTCCCCATAGGCTTGAGTCCAAGGACCATGCAAGGCCTTGGTTCTGTCCAAAACTTGTAAGATTTCTTTTATGTACTTGGTTTCCCCATAGGCTTGAGTCCGAGGACCATGCAAGGCCTTGGTTCTGTCCAAAACTTGCAAGATTTCTTTTATGTACTTGGTTTCCCCATAGGCTTGAGTCCGAGGACCATGCAAGGCCTTGGTTCTGTCCAAAACTTGCAAGATTTCTTTTATGTACTTGGTTTCCCCATAGGCTTGAGTCCGAGGACCATGCAAGGCCTTGGTTCTATCCAAAACTTGTAAGATTTCTTTTGTGTACTTGGTTTCCCCATAGGCTTGAGTCCGGGGACCATGCAAGGCCTTGGTTCTGTCCAAAACTTGTAAGATTTCTTTTATGTACTTGGTTTCCCCATAGGCTTGAGTCCGGGGACCATGCAAGGCCTTGGTTCTGTCCAAAACTTGTAAGATTTCTTTTATGTACTTGGTTTCCCCATACGCTTGAGTCCGAGGACCATGCAAGGCCTTGATTCTGTCCAAAACTTGTAAGATTTCTTTTATGTACTTGGTTTCCCCATAGGCTTGAGTCCGGGGACCATGCAAGGCCTTGGTTCTGTCCAAAACTTGTAAGATTTCTTTTATGTACTTTTTTATTTTTCGACCGTAAGCCCCTATACCAGGGCGGGGGGAGTTGGCTTGAGGCCAGAAGCCCCTAGAGATGCCCGCGCCCTTGGCACTGCAAGGCGTAGCCCCTAGCAGAAGTTTATGTCGGAGCAACAACTGTATGTCGTCGGAGATGGAGGAAACCCCACGAACCTCTGCTTGCCATAGAGTTGACTCTACCGCAACCTGCGCCAACACGCAAGCCTTCCCACAGACGGCGCCAATTGTAGGGACACGATTTTTAACGATCCAAAGATGGCTTTGGGCTCGTATGTAAAAGGCCCGAACAATATGATTTGTAGAGAGTGGGTTTGGAAAGGCTAGACTTTGGTCGTTGGGTAACGGTTCAGTCAGGATTTTCATGGAAACCCATTCGAAGGTGGATTTGGTCTGTACGTCTAAGCCTTACACGGATGTGGTTTGAAGATCTATCTCCTCGGAATTAGTCCGAGGAGCGTCTCGCCTTCGTCGTCCTCCTTTTTTATGAGTTCGTCCTCCCCCTTTTCTCTGGTTCCTGGGCAGCCCCCCCTGTCAATGCAACGAGCTTCCCTTTTATAATAGTATTTCCTTCCCATTCTTCACCTACGTGTCCGTTTCTCCTTGTTCGGGGTGGTTACTCGTCTTGTCAATCCTCACATCAGAGTGGTTGGGAAAAGCTGGACAGCATAGTATGAGTATGGGTTTGTCAAGCGATGGGCTCCGCATTAAGGCGTTGGCAGCCTTCTCCCTTGTGCTGCTCTTGTACTGAATTTGTCCTTTTCTTCAGGCTTTTTTGTGAGATGTTGGGCGTAAAGTCGTCCTCGGCCACATCATTGGACCTTCAAGGACCTTTCATTGTGCGTTCTTAGCAGTAAGGCTCCTCGGCCTGGGTTTTGGGCTTTTAGTACAAAGTGGGCTGGGACCTCAGATTTCGGACCCCACAATATATATATATATATATATATTTTTTTTTTTTGTTATACTGACACAACAAATTTCACAATTATTGAGGTATAAATTTCTTATAGGTCGAAATAAAATAATAAAATATGAGACTGTAACTAGCCACGACTGAAAATAAATGTTTTATGAAAATATTGTAACACTTGTGGTGTAAATGTGTAAAAATTACAGTACTTTTTAGTTTACTCAATCAAGGTTTTAAAAACTGGACCGAACCGACTAGTCTAAGTGGTTGAACTGGGAATCGGAGGCCAATTCGATCTGGAAAAAATGGCTAAAACCGAAAAAAATCGATGAAAACTGGGAACGGTAGCAAATCTGGTTTTACCTTCGGTTCGGTTTTTAAAACATTATGCTCAATATGTATTGTTTATCACTTCATTGGTTGTTTTTTTTTTTTTTTTTTTTTTTTTTTTTTTCAATCATTGGTTTGTGCTCTTTAAAAAAAAAAAATTTATGAGTTGGCATATATATTATTATACTGACACGACAAATTTCACAATATTTTCACAATTAGTAAGATGTCAATTTCTTATAGGTCGAAATAAAATAATAAAATATGAAACTATGACTAGCCACAATCGAAAATAAATGTTTTGTGAAAATGTTATCACAATATTTTCACAATTGTTGAGATCTTAGTTTTTTATAGATCAAATAAAAAAAAAATACTAAGTCCACAACATTTTCACAAAAAATTATAGGTAAGATACTATTGATGGATAAAAAAGTGATATTAGTCGTGGGTCCATTTTAAAATCAGTTACAACTTGTCATCTAGAATTTGTTATGAAAATATTATGGAGATAGCATCTCTATAAAATAAATAATAATATATCAGACCGAAACTTACCATGGCTGAGAACAAAGGTATTGTGAAAATATTGTGACATTTTATTGTATTTCTAGACATTTTTTTTGGTTTAGTCAAATTTGATGAGTAAAAATTCACTGTTTCATGTATAATTTTTTTTTTTTTTGTTGTTGTTTTTTTTTTTTTTTAATGCATAGTTTAAAGTGGTTATCCCAATTAAAACCCAATAATAATTTATCACCTAAGATTTGTTATGAAAATGTTATGGATGTAGGATTACTTTAAAATCAAATTATAAAAGATCATACTAGGGCCCACCATAGCTAAAATAAAGGTTTTGAGAAAATATCGTGATATTTATTGTGTTCTTGGCTTTTTCTTTTTTTGTTTAGCCAATTTGTTAAGCCAAAATTCATAATTTTACGAATAGTTTTCTTGGGCTGTGTTTTTTTTTTTTTTTTTTTTTTTAACACATTGGTTAAAGTAAAAAATACATAGTTTTACTAACAAAAATGAATTATGGAAAAAAAGTATTTTCCCTCTTTATGTTTGAGGTAGTTTCATCCCTCAACTTTAAAGTTGAATAATTTCCTCTTTTATATTTTGTAGACAAGTATATAGTCCCTGTTATTACTCTCTTAGTTGAACCTTACCACAATATTATGATTCCTAGAATATTTCATTGTACAATATCTAAAATGCCTCACAAAATTTTAATGTCCCAAAAATTTTCTTCGTGTATTTTGAGTTTTATGTGTTAGTCATACTTAGAAAGTAAAAATGGTGATTTATGGTATTCTATTTGTTACCTAGAAAACACTAATTTATTAGTGGTTTAAATCTTCTAGATTTTAAATCTTCTAGATTTATAATTTTATCTAATAGAAACTTCAATGACATATGTTTTTTTTTGTACTTTTGTATTTTTTTTATTTGTTTTCTTTCTTAAAAAGGTTTTCATTATAAATTAAGTAAGTTAAGCATCGTAGTTAGGCTCATAAAATAAAATGATAAAAAATGAAGTATGAATAAGAAAATATTCATTGCAAATGGTTGTAGGTATTTAATTTGATGAAGAGTTTCAATTGTAACATATGTTATGATTTATTGTGAAAATTTAAATATAGTGACAATGTTTTTTCAAACCTTAGTTGTTTATTGTTCGAAGATGACGATATTTGTTATCCTTCTTAGTAGATTTTTTTTGTGAGTAGATATATACTGTTTTTAGTAAATAGGTTTTATGAAATGAAAACGTATTTTATATCAAATAATACCACTTCATTTGTATAAAAAATGAGAGACGTGTGTGCAAAAATAACTACCCACTAACACAAGTCTTTCAATTGTTAGTGGGTTAGTTATTTTTTGTTAACATGTCTCACATTTATTAGATTTTGATATCGCTGACATAGTATCATTTGATACAAAATACCTACTCTTAAGAAATTATCACACTAAATAGATAGTAATATTTTAAATGACTATTCTAAATTTAAATACATGGTTTTATACTACTTCAAAAAAAATAATTATATCTTAACTATATATAAAAAGAGTCTATAGGCTCATGAACAGTGTTTTTGGTTCAGTGAGCTGCCTTTTTTCTTTTTCTTTTTTCTTTAAGTTTCCCAATTTGGTTTGAGCTTTTTTTTTTAATGGATTTTTATATGTTTACTTTGTACTTGTAATGTAAGCTTACATAGTATACACATAAAAAGTGGCAAATATTATATACATTTGCAAAAAAAAAATTAAATATTGTACAAATTTTGCAAATGTGTACAACATTTGCCAATTTTTATGTGTTTACAATATAAATTTACATTGTAAGTACAATGTATATTTCTACATATAAAAAGAGTGAATAGGAAAAGTCACAGTAACTTCGCTATAATAGTTTTGGTTTGTTTAATTTTCATTGTTTCGCTGATCGCTTTTTTTTTTTTTTTTTTGTGAATGCATAAAGCTTCAGTAGATATGCTATATTATTTTTTGTTTGTATAATTCACACTGTTTCATGTTATAATAAAATATTAACACAATAAATTGACGTAATATTTTCACAATTGTTGAGGTGTTAATTCATTATACGTCAAAATAAAATAATAAAATATCATATTGGAACTAACCACAACTAAAAATAAAAGTATTATGAAAAAAGAAGTGTCACATCCACAATATTTTTCACAATACTTTCATAACAAATCATAAGTGGTAAATTGTTATTGGTTCTGTAAGGACACGATTCGTAACGAACTGTAGCGGTGTGGGGTTCGCACGTAAAAAGGCCCAAAACAATATCATTTGTAGAGCGTGGGTTTAGAAGGCTAGGCCTTAGTCACCAGGCGGTGGGTTTTTCGTGGTATTCGTGCGTGTCTAAGTTATCTTCACCCATGGAGTCTTTCTCCTGGAGGTGGGCTGGGAGGCTCTGGTTTTTTGCCATTTTTCCCAGCCTCTTCTTTAGGTTACTTATTTTTCCTTTTATATTTGCCTGCGTTCATTGTCCTTCGTCCACGTATAGGGTCAACCTTTCCAAGATTGATACTTGTCCCATCAGCCCATATTCAAAGTCGTTGGGGGTGGTTGTAAAAGCCAAAGAATGCGGCTCTGTCAAGTTCAGAGCATTGAATGGCAGTAAGGGCAGCTTTCCCTGGATATTTTAGATCTTTCTTCCAAGTTTCAGTCCTATACCGTTTTTACCCCTCTTTCAGGGGGGACTTTGGGTCTGCCGAGGATTGAACTGCCCTCGGCGGTATCCAAAGGCTATCTTGTCGAGCTTGGGCCATAGCCCTCCTTGGCTTGGGCTTTTGGATTCTCCCCGAGTAGATGGGTCTGGCCCATAAATCGTTTGGGCCCCACAATAGCCCCTCAAAACCCAGCTGTCCAACCTCTTGGTTGGAAAGGGGGTTTTGGTAATGTCGAGCTTTTATGATGGCTCCTTTAACTCGGCCCTTCATTAATGCTGGCGGTTTTCCGTCTGTCTAAGAAATATACTGATCTACGAGACGTTTTTTGATTTTACTCCTAACGCGTTCTCGTCGTTTGATTATTCAAAACACGCTTTTAATGACTTCCCTTTACGAGACTCATTTACATTCGACGGTTCGTCTGACGAGGCGGAGAAAAGGAACGGACACCTCTTCGTTTTCAGATTCTTTTGGAAACCTGAACGAATTCAATGCTTTCCGTTTTTCCCTTCCTATAAGAAGACAAGTAGGAGGCTATCATTTTCGTGCAGAGACCCTTTTATTTTTCTGAGATTTGAAACCCTTTGCCTCCCTAAGCGTTTACTTAACCCAGTAGTTATACACTAAATCACAGTACATTCACCATAACAAATGATGAAGAAACCACACCCCTCCTCAAAGCAACATGTTCTAATAAAGCTCGAAATGGCTCGGTCAGGGCAAGGATGGCGAAGGCTTAAGATTCGTCTTACCTTCCTTTCAGCCAAAATCCGAAGCAGGGACTCGTCACGTCAAACTTTCGGCGTGATTGAGTCAAGAACACCCATCATCAGTACCAACCGCGCTCTCATGAGCATACCTAATATGGCTCCAGTGTGTTGGGAGTCAGGATCGAGGCAGGGACTAAGTGCCCCTGCTTCTTCCTCTCTTCGTTCACTGGCGCCTCCTTTTGCCTCCCTTTCTTAGTCTTCCCAGCACCAGTTTCATCCTGGTGCTTTTCTTTCTCCCTCTTTTGCTCATTTTTATTTCTTTTTATCTCTTCTCTCTTCTTCTCCTCCTTCTTTACTCATGTCCTCCATCTTCTTCATTCATCTCCTCCATCTTCTTCTTCCTTCTCCTTCAAATTCTTCTTCCTTCTCCTTCATCTTTTTCCAAAGAAGGCTCTTCTTTCGATATAAGCAATACTGAGGCAGAAATTGGAGAGACTTTGAAGACGAGTTTAAAAGACACCCGGCTGTTTACTTATCTGTACTGCGAATGTTAGTGTTGCTTCGGCAGCTCACCTTTTGTATAGGCTTGTTTGAGCCCTTCTTTGTACGTTGTAATAATTTTTTCATATTAATAAAAAATTGTTGTTATTTTACTTCGCATGCTCTGTCTCTATGTTTTTACAAATTTGCAAACGCTGCTCAGCACGATAATATAGCATTTGAATCGATGACAACTAAGGCCAAAATGCTTGCTAATAAAAAGAAGTCACCACAACTTTAACAGAATTGCTTGAACTAGCAATGCGTACCTATGAATAACGGCAATTGCCCGAAATAATGCTGAGATTAGAACTGGATGCTCTATGCGGTGTAGGAAGTAATCATTCGAAAACATATCACCCGCAAAAATGAACAGCCCCCTTAGGCTACCGAATAGTGGAGTGCCCCACCATCATTCTAACACTTTTATTGGCCTTAACATTTTACAATATCTGAGTCGGGGACTCTTCCCATCCGAGCAGTTATAAAACTTGTAATTTTTCTTTCTCTTTTTTTTACTTGGTTTCCCCATAGGCTTGAGTCCGAGGACCATGCAATGCCTTGGTTCTGTCCAAAACTTGTAATTTTTCTTTTTTGTACTTGGTTTCCCCATAGGCTTGGGTCCGAGGACCATGCAATGCCTTGGTTCTGTCCAAAACTTGTAATAGGCTTTTCTTTTTTGTACTTGGTTTCCCCATAGGCTTGGGTCCGAGGACCATGCAATGCCTTGGTTCTGTCCAAAACCTGTAATTTTTCTTTTTTGTACTTGGTTTCCCCATAGGCTTGGGTCCGAGGACCATGCAATGCCTTGGTTCTGTCCAAAACTTGTAATTTTTCTTTTTTGTACTTGGTTTCCCCATAGGCTTGGGTCCGAGGACCATGCAATGCCTTGGTTCTGTCCCTGGGCCCCTATGCAGAACGGGCCTGGGCCGCGAGTTTACTGGGCCCACAAATTAAGAGGTATTTCCGTAGTCTTTGGTCACGCGGTACTTTTTGGCGTCCCAGTGTTCGAGGTGCGCCTTCTTGAGACTCCTTTAATCTCATGGTTGCAGATGGCGTGGAAAATCGAGCCGGAGACATTTTGTCTGTAGCGTTCCTTGGGACGCTGCGTGAATTAAATGCCACCACCTTATCTTTTTAAATAAATAGGAGAGAAAGTTGCCTTACCTGCGCGCAAATCCTTCAGTTTCCTCCCTTAGTATATCATGTTTGAGGCTAGGGTTGGGGAAAAGGAACTCTGTCCGCCACGGAGGCGCCGTGTCCTCCTGAGACTCAAAGTAGTGAGGTATGGGCAAAGGAGGCGTAAATTCAAGGGAACATTCCGTTTCGACAGAGGGGAAAGGGTGTTTCCCCCCCTTTTAGTCAAAATCCGAAGCAGGTTCTGTTCATGCCAGAATTTTGGTGTGTCAGAAGAAAGATTCTCCGCCATCAGCGCCTCTGCCTTGTTGCAGGCAAATTTTTGGTGAAGGCTCCTCAACTTCCGGCTCCCTGCACCTTTCCTTCAGCGGTGTGAGGCTCAAGTTGGGTTCTTTTGCTGCCTGAGTTATGGGCGTGCAAAAGCATTGAGGAGGAATAAGGTCTCGAAGAAGTAGCCAACCTCTTCTCTGTGCTACCTCCTCGGCTTTATCTTCATTTTCTTGTATTTTCCTTTACTTACGTAGTTAGCTTTAATGTAAGCTTGTTTCAGCTTTTCATTGTACATTGTACTGTTCCTTTGCCTTAATAAAAGATGTGTTTATTTCTTTATACATACTTTTCTTCTCTGCAACAACTATTTGGTGCATGAATATTAAATGTAAGCTTGCCCTTAATGATATTCCGGGCAGAAAACTGCCTTAACACAGATTCCTACTGGTTTAAACTCACAAATATTATCAAGTATAAGAAGGGTAATCCTCAATAAATTAAACTCTTGGAACTAACTGGGATAACCGCCGAGTGCTGCGCGATGCATGCTAAACCACTGTCCGAGAGCGATAAACTCTAAATGATTCGTTCGAGAGGGTAGCCGAGTAGCGAGGGACCTTGATTGTGCTTTTGGGTAATATATTGCACCGTATCGCATCAACCCCTTTGGTACTGGGGATCCGAAGGTAGACCGGGGAATCCGTGTAATTAAGGGATTAACCCAACTATTAACGAGGAGTTCTCTTTGGATGGATTTTGAGGTTTATGTGCCATAATTTTTTTTTTAGATAGTTGGTTTCCCCATAGACTTGGGTCCGAGGACCATGCAATGCCTTGGTTCTGTCCAAAACCTAGTTTTCCACATCCAGGTAGTTGGTTTTCCCATAGGCTTGAATCCGTGGACTATGCAATGCCTTGGTTCTGTCCAAAACCTAGTTTTCCACATCCAGGTAGTTGGTTTCCCCAGAGGCTTGAGTCTGTGGACCATGCAATGCCTTGGTTCTGTCCAAAACCTAGTTTTCCACATCCAGGTAGTTGGTTTTCCCATAGGCTTGAGTCCGAGGACTATGCAATGCCTTGGTTCTGTCCAAAACCTAGTTTTCCACATCCAGGTAGTTGGTTTTCCTATAGGCTTGAGTCCGAGGACTATGCAATGCCTTGGTTCTGTCCAAAACCTAGTTTTCCACATCCAGGTAGTTGGTTTCCCATAGGCCTGAGTCCGAGGACTATGCAATGCCTTGGTTCTGAGCATCCTTGGCTTCCACCAAACCTAGGTAGTTTTCCCCAGAGGCGTTGAGTCCGAGGACTATGCAAGCCTTGGTTCTGTCCAAAACCTAGTTTTCCACATCCAGGTAGTTGGTTTCCCCAGAGGCTTGAGTCCGTGGACCATGCAATGCCTTGGTTCTGTCAAAGCCTAATTTCCACATCCAGGTTAGTTGGTTTTCCTATAGGCTTGAGTCCGAGGACTATGCAATGCCTTGGTTCTGTCCAAAACCTAGTTTTCCACATCCAGGTAGTTGGTTTTCCCCAGAGGCTTGAGTCCGAGGACTATGCAAATGCCTGGTTCTGTCCAAAACCTAGTTTCCACATCCAGGTAGTTGGTTTTCCCATAGGCTTGAGTCCGAGGACTATGCAATGCCTTGGTTTTGTCCAAACCTAGTTTTCCACATCCAAGTAGTTGGTTTTCCCATAGGCTTGAGTCCGAGGACTATGCAATGCCTTGGTTCTGTCCAAAACCTAGTTTTCCACATCCAGGTAGTTGGTTTCCCCAGAGGCTTGAGTCCGAGGACTATGCAATGCCTTGGTTCTGTCCAAAACCTAGTTTTCTCTTCGTGTGGGATCTTGGCTTTAGGGGAGTTAGCTCCTCAGCCAAGCCCTTAGAGTTTATCCATACGATTAACGCTACCAAGTGCCTAGTTTGCTCTTTACAGGGGAACTTGGCTTTAAGGGAGTTAGCTCCTCAGCCAAGCCCCTAGTCAAGAAACGTAGCCCCTAGCAGAACTTTATACTAGAACTCTATAACCAACGGTTAGAAATAACAAAGAAACTCTACCGACCCACCTCCTATACCAACACACAAGCCTTCCCCACAGACGGCGCCAATTGTAAGGACACGATTCGTAACGAACCGTAGCGGTGTGGGGTTCGCACGTAAAAAGGCCCAAAACAATATCATTTGTAGAGCGTGGGTTTAGAAGGCTAGGCCTTAGTCACCAGACGGTGGGTTTTTCGTGGTATTCGTGCGTGTCTAGGTTATCTTCACCCATGGAGTCTTTCTCCTGGAGGTGGGCTGGGAGGCTCTGGTTTTTGGCCATTTTTCCCAGCCTCTTCTTTAGGTTACTTATTTTTCCTTTTATATTTGCCTGCGTTCATTGTCCTTCGTCCACGTATAGGGTCAACCTTTCCAAGATTGATACTTGTCCCATCAGCCCATATTCAAAGTCGTTGGGGGTGGTTGTAAAAGCCAAAGAATGCGGCTCTGTCAGGTTCAGAGTATTGAATGGCAGTAAGGGCAGCTTTCCCTGGATATTTTAGATCTTTCTTCCAAGTTTCAGTCCTATACCGTTTTTACCCCTCTTTCAGGGGGGACTTTGGGTCTACCGAGGACTGAACTACCCTCAGCGGTATCCAAAGGCTATCTTGTCGAGCTTGGGCCATAGCCCTCCTTGGCTTGGGCCTTTGGATTCTCCCCGGGTAGATGGGCCTGGCCCATAAATCGTTTGGGCCCCACAGGTTCCAATTTAAACTTACCAATGAAACTACTTTTTTGCCCACCAATAACAACTTGTAGCAACCTATTACTTACGATTTGTTGTGAAAATTTCATGGACATAGCATTTTTTGTGTGAAAATATTAAGACATCTTGTTGTCGTCACAATATTTTCAAAACTGTTGAGCTGTCAATTCTTTATAAGTCAAAATAAAATATAACAATATTATTAAGGTATTATGAAAATGTTGTGCCCTTCTATTGTATTTTTAGAAACTTTTTGTTGGTTTAATCAGTTTTGTTGAGCCAAAATTCACTATTTCACATATAATTTTCTTAGGTTGACTTTTTGTATTTATTTTCTTTGCCCACAATTTTAAGTAAAAACACATAGTTTTACACACAAAAACAAAAATTTAGGAAAAAAAACACTTTTCATCCTTTATGTTTGGGGTAGTTTACTATTCCTCCTTAAACTTTAAAATAAAGCAATTTTTCCCTTAAAATTTTGGAAAATAGCAAATATGTCATATTGTTATTCTCTCAGTTAAACCCTAATGAAAACTTATGATTCTTAAAATATTTTATTATGTAATGTCTAAATTACTCCCGCTAAATATTAACATCCCAAAATTTTTTTCTCATGTATCTTGAGTTTTAGATGATAGAAATTCTGGGAAAGTTGGAATGATAATATAAGGTGTTTTGTTTGTTATCTAAAAAATGTTAATTTTCTAGGTTTAAATTTTCAAAACTTATAATTTATCTAATGAAAAATTTGATGACACATGCCTTTTTTTTTCTTTTTTTTTTTAATTTTTTTAGCAAAACTCAGTTGTTTATTTTTGGAAGATGATGATATTTGTTATCATTTTTAGAAGCTTTTAGTGAGTGGATATATTGCCTTTAGTAAGTAGATACTAAAAAAACTATTATAGTAAAAAAGATATTTATATGTTAAAGAGCTACTCTAATTTTGTGGTTGATCAAAATTCTTATACAAATGAGATTAACTTTTTACAACATAATTATTAAAATTCTTAAAATTAATGTCTATTTTGATTAATGTAAATCTCTATATACTGTAATAATCAAATGATTTATATATTTGTTATGTGATACAAATAAAACCTAGAATTGACCTTAATCACTACTCTTTTTCCACGGCAAGCACGTGCCTTACACGTGCTATCTTAACTAGTAACATAAAATGAGGGGTGACAATGCATGTAGCAACTAACAAGAGTATCTTATTTTAATATTATTACGTTCTTTTAGGTTACAATGATAATTGTCCAAATTTTTAATTGATATTGCCTAGTTCTTTTAATTAGATGTCTAGAGTTCAAACTTCAAAACCCTTTTCTCCTATTGTAGCTATTGAATTATTTAAAAAATAAGGTTATAATGACAATTTTAAGCGAAAGATTCGAGGGATACCTTAATGGTTTCAACATCTCTAAATATAACATGAGATTCTTATCCCTATTTGTGTAAAATTTTACTAAGGATTTACTTGTAAAATATATTTATCATTATTATAATGTGAATAATGCATATTAGGAGTAGCATCTTCTAGAGTTTTTTGGTAATTTTCTCATAATTTTTTTAAATTTTATTATTAGTTCAAGTAAATTTATAAACAATTTATATAGACGTAGTGTAAGATTAGAACACCTAATTTTTTACTTGAATTTGAATGGTAGATAACTGAACATATATGGGAGACAGCAAAAACAAAAAGACTACAATTTTTTAAAGATGCATTTAAATTATTGTTTTTCACTTTATTGTGTCTTGTATAAGAAGTTTATAACCCAGTGACAGAAACAAGAATTTGTCTTCAGTGTTGGGGATATTAAACAAAGTAATAATGGAAAAACTAGATTAACATAAAAGACAAATAAGAAATAGAAAACTTGGAGGCACAATATCGTTTTCCTTAGACAATATTTGCCCCTCCACGCTATTGTTGCTAAAGGGTTATCGCAAATTTGTCCCTAGGATACAATCAAAATGTTGGGTTCTACAGATAATAATTATGGGGAATAACCACAGGATTTCTTGTGTTTTTCTCTAACTTACTATATTTTGTGGAGTTAGTTTCAAGTGAACATAAGCCTTTATTTATATCCATAGGGTTATATTTCATCAACAGGCACGTATGGATGGTTAAAATGTTTCATAAAACTGTTCACAAGGCTTGAAACATCTTCAACCTTTTGAACAGTCATCAGAAAATTCTGCAGAAAATCCTGTTTTACGACTTTCGATCGATCAAATGCTCTTTTCGATCGATTGAATGCTCTTTTCGATTGATCGAGCAGGAATCGAATAGCGATCGAATCGGAATCAAATAGCGATCGAATCATCTATACACTCCAGGATTATTTTCTTCATCATTTCGATCGATCAAGCTAAAGTTTCGACCAATCAAAAATACTGAATTTCGAATTTTCACTTAGAAAATTCCAGAACTTGAATTTTTACTTTAACAACTTTATGAAACAATATTCTCCAAACTCAAACATCATTATTACAACCTATCCATGTATATACCTATATATACACTATTAAGGACCAAAATATGAACCAAATTTTTTTGATCATTCAATAATAGAAAATATATTAAAATTTAAAACTAAATTGATACATAAAAAATAAAAATAAAAATAAAAATTAACATCTATAAAATAATATCAGAATATAAACAAAATAAAAGATACAACATAACTGTTGTTTAATATATTTCAACTTAATCATTAATAATTTTATATATTAGTAAAAATATTTCAAAATGCCAGGGAGGTCATGGTCCTTCCTCGTCTATACATAATTTTGTCCCTTTACTGCATTAACCTATGGAAGCTCTTAAATTGTCACAAATTTCATCAATAAAGGTAATAATAAATAGCCCTTGTTAAAAAAAAAGGAAAAGAAAAAGAAAAGACAGTTAGATGATCATTTTTCACTTTGTTATATCTTCTATAAGAGGCACTAATCTATTGAAGAGCTTAATTTAATCATTATAGGTAAAAGTAGGATAAGTTTCTATCAAGATTGATACGATACTATCCTATCATAGTTTCACCTTATTTTGTTATGTTAGAAAGTGAAGAATCACTTTAATCCAAATAATTAGGGATATTGAATTCCACAATTCTATTTCTTATGGATGCGTGTATAACTTCATATAAAATGAAGTGTGGCCATGCACATAGCATGATTCTCTTCTATAGAATTTTTTTTTTTTGTTAAAATAAAATACATATATCTAAAGCAAACTTGTATAGCTTTTCAAAAAGTTGTATAAGAGTAGTCTGAAATTGAGAAAATAGAGATGTGGGCTATGCTGGTTTGGCAAATTTAGTTTTTAGATACAAATAATTAATGAACGTTGCATATGGATTGTAAGTTGTTACAGGACTTCAAGCAAGTGAATTAACGTGTGTTTCAGTTAATTCAACTGATAAAATTTATTATTTTAAATAAGAGATATGAAGTTTGATCTACGCGTACCAAAAAAAAAAAAAAAACTAATTTGTGTATTGATACGAAAATAAAAAACAATAGCAAACATTACAAATTGAAATTATTTATCAAAATTAAAAAACGCAAGACCCAACATGCCATAAATTCTAATATGGAGTGTTGCAAGAGTCAGCAGGGCACAGTAACCAAGGATAGAAAAGATAGCATAACCAAGGAGATAGAAAAGATAGCATATGTATATTGATAAGAGATTTTTTAATTTTCTGCC
This sequence comes from Quercus lobata, assembly GCF_001633185.2. Lineage (NCBI taxonomy): Eukaryota > Viridiplantae > Streptophyta > Magnoliopsida > Fagales > Fagaceae > Quercus > Quercus lobata. The sequence continues at coordinate 24,035,459 of NC_044915.1, read as the reverse complement.
TTTAGAAAGAGTTGTGAGTAAAATCTCAAAGAGATACTTATACTCAGTAATGATGCTAAAAATCGTCAGTAAGTTACACAGTCTTCACGTGTTCGAGATAATATCTGCGAAACAAAATTTATTAATTTAAATAAGAGATATGAAGTTTGATTTACGCGTACCAAAAAAAAAAAAAAAAAACCTAATTTGTGTATTGATACGGAAAAAAAAAAAAATAGCAAACATTACAAATTGAAACTATTTATCAAAATTAAAAAACGCAAGACCCAACATGCCATAAATTCTAATATGGAGTGTTGCAAGAGTCGGCAGGGCACAGTAACCAAGGAGATAGAAAAGATAGCATAACCAAGGAGATAGAAAAGATGGCATATGTATACTGATAAGAGATTTTTTAATTTTCTGCCTTTAGAAAGAGTTGTGAGTAAAATCTCAAAGAGATACTTATTCTCAGTAATGATGCCAAAAATCGTCAGTAAGTTACACAGTTTTTACATGCTCGAGACAATACTTGCGAAACAAAAATAAAGAAGATCTTAGGAGAGTACCAGTGTGGTACTGGCCAAAGACCTTCCGAAGGTTAAGTTAAAGAACTTTCACAACTCTAAAGTGCTAGAGCTAGGAAAATTATGTGTATCTTGGTTTGTAAGGGTCTTGGGGTTTTTATAGTAGCATGAGTTTGACATATGCTCCTTGGCTTAGAAGATCTTTCCTTGTGGGAGAGATCTTCTTTAATTTGCGTATCTTACGGGATCTTTTCCTTATGGGACTCCCTTGATTAAGGTTAATTGTGAGGTACAAAATATTTCCTTATATATCGTTTTAGACCTTAAAGTTTGTTGTGCTGGCATTGCTCAAAAATGATCTTGTAGATATATATATATATATACAGTGGCGGAGCTAGAATTTTAGTCTAGAGTGGGCAAAATTAAAAAAACAATATTAAAAGTAAAATTAATCTAAAAAATATTAATCAATAATAATAACAAAACAATTGTAAGAAAATATGAATATATTTCATAGTATTAAAATAAATAAACAAAAATAACCAATTCATAGTCATAGCTACTACAAATTTTACAAATTGATGTGGTAAAATAAAAATGTGAGTAGTGTTACTTAAACAATATAATGACTATATGTTTGAAATTATTTTTTATGATTGGTGAGATGCTAATTTGTAAGACATAAGTAGTAAAATTTGTAATATCTATAGCATCACTTAATAATAAAACGCTGTAAAATGTATCACGGTGAAAATAATGATATTAAATAAAAAAGAAAAAGTAGTGAAATAGGTGCAAGACAGACAAAAACTGCTTATGAGAATAGTGAACTGGTGAAAAGGTTACATGGTTTGTTCTTTGAGAATAACTTCTCCTTCCTTTCTTTTTCCTGGGTCACTTTCAAGTGGGTGTCCTTTTTTTTCTTTTTCTTTTTTTCTCAATGTCAGGGAGTAACTAGAGGACTACCTATGCAAGGATATTTTAGGAGTCAGAGGGGGCAGGTGCCCCCCCTCGCCCCCCTCTGGCTCCGCCCCTGTATATATATATATATATAAATTGACATTTATATACAAAATATTTATGAGATTTTTTTTATATAAAATTTTAATTATGAGTTATGATCGTGTCTATTTTTAAATTTCAACTTGTATTTTTATATGCATGTTTATGTATGTATGTGCTTTGAATTTGTCTTAATATGCAAATATCATGGTTTGGCATTTCAAACAAAAATTCTTAGTTTTATTTATATCTATATCCAATAAGTGTAGATATAAACACACAAGTGCTAAGGTAACATAAGTCTTAATAAAAGTAATGTTAACAGTAGGTTCATGTGAAAATGATGTTATTTCAATTACAACTTATTAACATCAATAATGACTTAACTTGACTTAAGAAAAAAAAAAAAAAAAACTAAAGAGCAACCCTCTAACTTGACTGGTTTTCCTTGACTTGACTTATCCAATTGATATTTTAATGCTTGAGTTCATATTACAGGACAACTCAAATTACTCCATTTTCTACCATTAAATTCAATTAACTTAATAAATCCGAACTTATTGAATTTTATCTTCTATAATAAGATTTATTTGTTTGTTTGTTTTTAATTTATTTATTTTTGAATTTGATAGTCGAAGAATGGGAGGGGTGTTTTTTTTTTTTTTTTTTTTTTGAAAGATAGTTTCAACTTATAATATGCTATTAATGATTGTTATTTATCATCAAATCAAGATACTAATTAACAAAAAAAAATTACTAATTAAACTAAATGGAACCCAAGAAAGGAAATTGAAACTTAAATATATCCATTGAAAATGTTAAAAAGTGATGTATGAATTGCAAAACTCTGACCATACCTAAATTACTTTCTAGAAAAAACTATCATAACATGATTTATTGATGTTAATTTACTGTTAATATTATATCTATATTATATTATGGCCCACAGACAAAAACTTTATGCCTGCCTTAATTGAATCTCACTTATAATAAAATAATCACACAGATACGATTTGCACACTTTTCTTGACATATTTTTAATCATTTTTATCAATTCACACAAACCCTCAAATTCGTAACCAAGAGCTAGTGGAATTATATATGTTACCGTGTGTATTGGATTTCTGCCTTGGAAACCTTTTTTTTCTTTTTTCTTTCTTTCTTTTCTTGGGCAGCTTACTTTTAAAAGTAGTGTACCTTTTAAAGTTTTAAAAAACTATAAAATAAAAAATCTTTTCAATAAATAGGGTTTTAATGGAAAATATTTAGAAAAAAAATTTAATAAATTGTATGTAAATATTAGGTTTTAATGACTAGAAAAATCTTTTTTACCTGTAATAATCTTCTATTTATGATTTGTTGAGAAAATATTGTAGACGTAGCATTTTTCTTATTTGAATAAAGGATTTAGAATCGATTCTTATCTTGAAAGAAAAAGAAAAGGAAAAAAAAAATCTTTGTTTGATTTGATGATAAAAAACAATTATGATTAAAAATGGCTAAAACCTATGATCACGTAGGTACTTAACCCGACACGACCCAAAATTTTTTTGAGTATTACCCAACCAATTTTGGGCAAAACAAAATTAGATTGAGTTTAGATGAAAACCCGAATGTTTGGCTGTTACCCAAATCCGATCCATTAAAAGAAAAAGAAAAAAGAAAAGAAAAGTGGCAGCATCAGGAGTAGGGATGGCAGTTGGGCGGGGCGAGGCCGAAGGATGGGGTCTTTGTTCCCGCCCCGCATGGTTTTGTCTTGCCCATCCCTGCCTCATCCCGCATGACGGGGAAAACTCTCACCCCATCCCCGCCCCTTGGGGCCCCACGAAGCCCCGCCCTATCCCGTTAAACTCTACTTTTTGTTAATTTGCCCTACAGCTAATACAATTTTTTTAATGAAAAATATTTCATTGATAAAAATATACTTGAAATTACAACTAAATTTATCCCATCAAATCAAATCAATTTTTAGAAAAAATTGAATAATATATCCAAGTATTTAACAAGACAATCATTAAAAAAAAAAAAAAAAATTCTCATAATATAACACATAACAAAATAAAGGAAGAAAACCACATTAGGTAGAATAAAATAAGTTAATATTGATATGTTTGTTTAAATAGTAGGGTTTTAGGGTATAAAAAATTTATAATTATAACCCTTAGAAACGCAGGGCGGGGATGGGGAGGGGTGGGGCGAGGTGGATCTAAAAAGTCTAAATCCATTCCCGTCCTGCCTCGTGGTGCGGGACTAAAATCTTGTCCCATCACCGTCCCACCACCTTTGCGGGGTAGGGAAAACCTGCACGGGATGAAGCGGGGAGGGGCGGAGAAAAATTGACATCCCTAATCAGGAGAAAATTAAAACGTGGCACTCCCACCTCCTTAATAATTTATTATTAATAAACCCACATAAACACAATATATTAACTACCTACCCTACATCAGCAACCTTCGTTGTCCTCTACAGTTTAACATCTCTCTGACTCTGTCTTCTGCAAATTTATTAATCATCAAGCATCAATGGCAAAGCTTAAGGGTAATCTAACTTTAAATAATATATCTTTAACCATCCCTCTCTTTTGTGTGCGAAGTACAAACATGCAGTAGGCTTGGATTTTGGTTATTTACTTCTTCTTCTTCTTTTTTTCTTTTCTTTTTTTTTTTTTTGAGAATGAATGATGGTTATTTACTTATACATTAGCTTTGTAAAATCTTTGTATAAGAATCCACGGAAAAGAATTTCGGATAGTTACCAGGTATGGTTGTCCTGACCCAAACCATCTCTAGATTCATATAAAAAGAATAAATTGGGTAAACTTAGTCAGGGTAAGTTCTTTTTAACCAAAGAAATGAAATTCACCAAAAGAATATGTGTGGATATATAAAGGCAACCCCATTCCATATATTATGTAAGCCTTTGCTTAGCTCTCTTTACTTCCTTCTTTGTAAAAAGAAAATACAGCAACCTAAGCAAACAGTGACTCAAAAACAAATATGCAGGAACAAGTAGCAATAATAGTTGGATCAGGCCCCTCTGGGCTTGCCACAGCTGCTTGCCTAAGCCAGCAATCAATCCCATACATAATTCTTGAGAGAGAAGAATGTATTGCTTCTATATGGAAGAAATATTCCTATGATCGTCTTCACCTCCACCTTGCAAAGCAATTTTGTGAACTCCCTCACATGTCATTCCCTGCCTCTTATCCCACCTTTGTGCCCAAAAAGATGTTCATACAGTACTTAGATGACTATGTCTCCCATTTCAAAATTAGTCCTATGTTCCAAAGAACTGTGGAGTCTGCTGAGTACAATGAAGTTTCCAAGAGATGGATTGTTAAGGCTAGGAATGCAAGTTCAGGAGAGGTTGAGATATATAGTGCAAAGTTTTTAGTGGTGGCCACTGGGGAAACAACCAACCCTTATACCCCAGAGGTTGCAGGGTTAAACACTTTCCCTGGTGAGGTTCTTCATTCTACTCAGTATAAGTCAGGGAAGGAGTTCAAAAACAAGAATGTTTTGGTTGTTGGGTCTGGGAATTCTGGTGTGGAAATTGCTCTGGACCTTGCAAATCATGGTGCCAAAACTTCCATTATTTTTCGAAGCCCGGTATGAAATTAACCACATCTAACTTAGATTTAATTTTTCTTACATGGGTCATCGTTATTAGTACAAAATTTGATATATCTATGCATCATGGTTACAATTACCAATTATTGGATTATATATACAGGCTCATTTTCTCTCAAGGGAGATGGTGTACTTGGGCTTAACCATGTTGAAGTATTTTCCTGTTAGCTTGGTGGATTTCTTAATGGTCATGCTTAGCAAACTGGTTTATGGGGACCTGACCAAGTATGGGATAGGAAGGCCTACAGAGGGTCCTTTTTATATGAAGGTTAAGTACGGCAAGTATCCACTTTTTGATGTTGGTACATATAAAAAGATCAAGTCAGGAGAAATTCAGGTAAGAATTTTGGAGTGAGGGAATGGTTCGTGTACTTAAAAACGTAAAATTAATTCTTTAGAATTGTTTGTGGTATCAGAGGTAAATTAGATCTACACTAATTAAAACTATAAGTTGGATTAGTTTTTACTTGTTCTGTAAGTACACGGATATGCAATGAGTTCAAGTTGTTAGAGGATTTTCAGTAGATCCAATCTAATGGCATCTTGTCATTGTCCATGAAATTAAATCTCAGGTCAATTCCTCAAAACTCTCATTGTAAGAAAAGAAATAATAACTTTGTATGTTAGGTGGTTGAATGAAAAGGATACTACAATTTTTTGGGGGGCCAATTGTGTTCTACTCTAATGGATACCATTCCACAATTACTTTTCTAACCTGTTCATGGCGAGCAAAGAATTGACTACAATGATTTTCTTAAGAGTAATACTATATACACAAAAAAAATATGATAATATTTTTTTCAATAGTTGAGTTAGGAAGTTTATAGTGGTCTAGTATTGACATCACTTTTTTTTATCTACTACCAACAATTTGTTATGTGTCAAATTTCTTGTGTCAATAGAGTATAGATTTTCTCTTTTCTGAAATGGTAAAGTTTAGAAGACCAATGGAAATCTTATACAATACACTTTACTCTATCTTTTAAGCTCCTGTTTGTCCTTTTTCATATGCTTTTTTTTCTTTTTTTCTTTTTTTTTGATGAGAAAAACATGCTTGTTTGTTTTATTGATCCACATGTTACGCAGGTTTTGCCGGCAGAAATAATTAAAGTTCAAGGCAATGACATACTATTCAAGAATGATAAGTTACATCCATTTGACAACATTATTTTTTGTACCGGATTTAAGAGGTGGACAAACTTGTGGCTTAAGGTATTTGATAGAGTACTCTTTGTGTTAGCGCTTTATTTTATTTTGAGATTTTTTAAAATATAATAATATTTCTAATTTATCATTTACTTTTATTTGAAAGGTAATATCCTAATTTTTACTTGTTTTATTTCAGTTTAAATTAAAGTTTAGTTTTGAAAGCTTAGACCTATTGATTTGAAAGAAAATACATTAATGATATTTTTTAAAATTTGAATTTTGTAAACATCAACAATAACATAGAACTAGGAAATATCCTACCGTAATAGTAGGTGATGAAGTTGTCCAATTTTGTCTAGGAAAAAAATATATATAATAAAGAATATTTTAGTGAAGGAAATAAATTCTCCAATCTTTTTAAAATATTGACTGAAGTACATTTTTGGCCCTTAAAGTTTAAGTTTGTTTTCATTTTGACCTTTTAGGTTTCAAATTTTCATTTTGGCCATGCATGTTTGATTAAGTTTTTTGTTTGGCCCTTTACCTTTCAAAATTTTCATTTCTATGAAGAGTCAAATAGAAAATTGAATCTAACATGAAGGGCTAAATTGAAAATTGAATTTAATATGAATATTCAAAATGAAAATTTTGAAATGTAAATGGATATGAAAAGAAAATCAAACATATAAGGTTAAAATGAAAATTTTGAAACATAAAGGGTCAAAGTAAAAACAAATCCAAAACTTAAAGGTAAAAAATCTACTCTAATCTAAAATACTCTATATTGTGTTTTTGGTAGGAAGACTGAGTACTGAGGACTCAAGAGAAACCACCAATCAAATGTTTTTATACCTAACACAAATATAAACATAAACATAAATATAAATATAAACGTAAATTGACAGTAACATAAATTGGGGTTTATTTGGTTTAGGAAATTAGGAGTTGACTCAATTATTTAATATTTGGTGGATCTATTTTACTGGTAAGGAGGACCATTAGGCAAGTGTGACATGGTCCTTCTAGATGTGTTAATAATTTCTCGTTTGGTAGGGTGAAAATTGTGATTTAATTTGGTTTATTTTCCTTGTTAGATACAATTTATAAAGTTTCTTTTTCCCCCTTAGATATATCTAATATCTTATTCAAATTTCACTTATTAACATGAGTTTCACAAGGATTCCACTTTTAAAAATAACACTAAAAAAAATTTAACTTGTACCAAATAGAATACTAGAACTATTTTTTATTTTATTTTAAAAAATGGTTCTCAATTAACTATTTTATTGTTATAAGCAGGGGGATGAATATCTTTTGAATGAGGATGGACTTGCAAAACCTGCTTATCCTAATCATTGGAAGGGAAAGAATTGCTTATACTGTGTTGGACTATCTAGAAGAGGGTTATATGGAGCTAGTGCCGATGCCCAAAACATAGCCAAAGATATCAAGTCTATTACATAATGTCTCAAAAAGGGAAGAGAGACAGAGAGAGAGAGAAAATAATAAAATAGGTTATTGTTGTGATATAATCTAGTTTTGTTTGTTGCTTTGGTTAAGCATGAGTATTGTGAGAATTAGGAAGTGATGCAAAGCAAGTGAAAACTGAAAAGGACTTTTACAAGAACTCTAGAATAAAAAAAGAGGAACAATAGAGAAGAAGTCTACTCTAAACAATATGATCATTCTATAATGTATTTAGAATTGTTAAATCATATTTACATTAATGATTGTGATAGCTAGACATGCTAGAGGGCTGAGTTATCTTAGTAAAATCTACAGCCTTCTTTAAAAAAAGTCTCTCTTAAAGGATCATACGTCAGTTGCTTAAATTATAAACAATATCTTTAAATGGAACTTCAATCTCTGGCATCAATCATCAAGATTTTATGAAACTTAAACAGCTTTAAAAAAAAAAAAAAAGACTGTTCCAGAGCGTGTATTATATTACATTTATATAAAATTTAAAAATGTTAGTTACAGTTGATTATGTACAGAATGTGTAGAAAACAACTTTCGGATTTGGCAAAGCTGAGAAATACCAAACTAATTTGGATGGATAATTAATTACAAAAAATCAATAATTCCTTTTCAAACTGCAAAAACAAAAATATTGCAAGTCATCACATAATATACCCATCTTGTAGTTAACTTCTGTGTACCTCGAGTCCTAATTTGTAATCTTTCAAGGTGATGGATCCTTGGTGATTGATGCCATAAAGGCATAAACAACCAATCCTCAAAAGAATCAGGAGAAATTAGATATCAAGTGTTTATATTCAGTAAAGCTAGGAACACAATAAAAATTCACTAACATTTCGTAACGTTCTTGAATTTTAGTCTATCTCATCAGAAATGCACCATCATATGCAGTTTAAGTTTATTTGAATGGCCCGTTAGATGGTAGATTAATTTGAAAATGTTGTGAAATTATCATACGTTTTGCCGGCACTCTGGATATTTTCTCTATATTCGTTCTCATCCCTTTAGGTTTTTTTGTCTGTAACCTAAGAGATAAAGAGATGCTACATTGTTGCCCACAAAATTGAATCTTGGGCTGGCTCTTGTACTGACTAAAGAACTGTAGATGTACATCTCTCTCCCTCCTTGGGTGTTTTTATTTGCTGGTGCAAATGTTGAGGTCCCTCTTTAGGCTCTCTTTCCTTCTGAATTGATAAACATATTCATTCAGAAGAAAAGGTCAAAAAGGAAATTTTAAAAAAACCGTACATGTTTGGCTCATATACTATTTGTCAAGTAGTGCAACAAACTTCAAGAACAATAACATTGACATCAGCACTGCTACTGGGCCTGTCATGCATTAACAAAAAAACAAAACAAAAAACAATTATTGATAAGCATAAGCTTGTCATTTTTTAGTACTGCTTCGGTGGTTTGGTTCCAAAATAATAGAATCACAAAATGGCACTGTGAGGCTAAAAACACCACGTCAATCTTGGCTATGTTGTTAAAGTTGTAGACTTGTTAGTGATTGAAAAAGAAAGAAGTCATGAGTAAGGATGTCAATACCGTACCAGAGGTTGTATCAGTTTGGTTATCGGTACGATATATTTTGGATACCGGTCAATACCGATATACCATTTCGGATTTATCGTTATTTTTTATATTTATAAATAAATAAATATATATGTGTATGTGTATGTATATATTATAATAAATATAAAAGTTTACTATAAAACATTTCCTAAATTCAGAATTAATTATTAATGGTTTTAGACTTTAGTATCAATTAAAAGGAAAAAAAATAAAAAAATAAAATAGAAAGCTTAAAAGTTACCATTGCATACTAAGAAAACAAATAATACTAATAAGTTAATGCAAATAAGTTACCATTTTGTCTTAACAAAAATTCAAAAATTACAAAACTTAAAAAAAAAAAAAAAAAAACTTTTTTCTGTTTCGGTTGGTATTGCCAGAAATTGGCCGGTACGAAACAGGAAGGTCGAGCATACCGAATTGCTGACCAGTAAGGTATATTCCGCCCGTACTAGTCGGTATTGTACGGAATTGACAACCTTGGTCAAGAGAATAGAATGAGTGGAACACCTTAACTTAAGGTTTAGGTTTCCAGAATTGGGCTCATAGTTTTTGGCCCAAAATGAAAGATAAGAACATGTAGATTGGATTTACATATGACATTGGGCGAGACCCACATGCATTTATGCTGACCCAACTTTAGCATCTCAGGCGAGGCACATGGTTTCGTGAATCATGATAGGATCTAAATGAAAGATTAAAACAACAAGACCCAGGTCCAGTTCTGTGTGTTCCACCCAAACCTCAACGGTCCTAACCTTAACTTCATTTTGCTCAAAGAGTCAAAGGTTAAATGCTCTGTATGAATGGGGTCACTAAAATGTGCTGAAACATTTTCATCCCCCACTAAGCAAAAAAAAAGAAAAAGAAAAAAAACCTTGGTCATTTTATAATTTCGTGCAAATCCTCAATTCTTGACCTAGGGGCTAGGGCTAGTTGCAGTTTATTTTTGGACAGCTTAACTTTTAAATGGAAGGTCCCTTTCAATAAATGGGGTTTTGATAAGCAATATTAGGAGGAAAAAAGAGTTTTAAAGAACTATATTTAAATAGCTCCCTGGGTGGTGCGTTGGTAGGAGTACCAGACTTGGTCAAACCTGCAAGTTCAGGAGTTGTCAGGTTTGAGTTGTGTGCTTCGCAAAAGTGCTGTGCCATAATGCAGATAACCCTAACGTGCTCAGGGGTGCCCCACGCCATCAATAGTGGGTTTAAGTGGGTCGGGTCAATGACCACACATGTGAGGCCCTTTTTTGTTCATAAAAAATAAATAAAAATAACGATATTTAAATAGTGAGTTGGAGTTACCAATAAAATTTCTTTTTGTTGAATAAGAAATTTGAGATAAAAAATCCTACTTATACAAAAAAGAATTACTTTGTATCTTGGTATGATAGTGGTGCTATAAGCAAGTCGAGTTGAGCTGAATATTGAAAGTTTCAAATTGTTTTATTTAATTTTATTTTGAACATAAACTAAGTTTGTGCTCATCACCAAATAAGGTTATAATTTTTTTTTTTTTTGATAAGAAGGTTATACTGTTATATGTTCAAGCTTGGTTTATTTTCTTGTCAAGTTTGTTCATGAGCTACTTATACTTTTCCCATATATAGTGAAACTATGATCAAAAGTTTTTACCCTTTCACAAATCTATGGTAATAATTAATAATTAATAGCTTAATTATAATTGAAATTATTTTAATTGACTTTATTAGATAGAATGGTTTTGTTTATGAATTCATAAAATTAGATTCACCAAATCAATATTGTAACAAATTATATATTGTTTTTATTACGAATGAACTGTGTAAATTATCAATAAATTATAAAATAATTATTTGATATTGTATAAGCTTTTAATTACAAACTTACTCAATCCAATCTTAAGTCTATATAAGCAAAGTTTTAAACAAGTATATATATAAACATATAATATTATATTTACTTCAATTGAGTTTTATCTTCACGGTCTTGTTTATGAATACATTTTTTTTTTCTATATATATACAAGATAGAAATTATACTCTAACATAATCTAAGTGTATATGTGTGTAAAGTTTCCTTCTGAAAACTTGAACCTCGGCTCTTACCCCCCACAATCCACAAACACTTATACTTATAGAGTGGCCATCGCATCAAGAGTTTATGAATACATTAATATGTTTGAGCTTGACTTGTTTAATATTCGAGTCTAAACTCAAGCTTGAGCTTGACTTATTTGCTAAATAAACAAATATAAAGAAGCATTTTCTTGATTTGAACTTCGGCGGTTTATAAATAGATCGATGAATTCATTTACAATCTACCTAATAGTAAAGAACAACTAATGTGGTGGGAACTTGTTAGATTCAAGACCTATGATATCTATAACACACAAAACGAACCAAAAAAAAAAAAAATATTTGAAAATATTGGGTAAAATAAACTGATTAATGAACCATACCAAGCACTTGGTCCACCAAATCCAGTTAAGTTCCTTTTAAACCAATGAAATGAATGAGCCAAAACCATATGTGGATATAAAAGGGCAACCCCATTCCATAATATCTAAGCCTTTGCTTCTTCTTCTTCTTCTTTTTTTTTTTTTTTTCCAAATGACTTATCTAAAGCCTTTGCTTAGCTCTCTTCACTTACTTCTTTGTAATAACAAAAAAAAAGCAAACTAGGCCACCAGTGGTTCAAAAAATATATATATACATGTGTGTGAGTGCGCGCATGCAGGAACAAGTAGCAATAATAGTTGGATCAAGCACCTCTGGGCTTGCCATAGCTGTTTGCCTAAGCCAGCAATCAATCCCATACATAATCCTTGAGAGGGAAGACTGTATTGTTTCTCTATGGAAGAAATATTCCTATGACCGTCTTCACTTTCACCTTGGAAAGCAATTTTGTGAACTCCCTCACGTGTCTTTCCCTTCCTCTTATCCCACATACATGCCCAAAAAGTTGTTCATACAATACCTAGTTGATTATGTGTCTGTTTGGCAGATATTATTTTTGTTAGTTTATTTTTGTTACTATTCATGGGTTTCACTACACATTTTGATACTATTCATGGGTCTCACTATACTATTTTAACTAACTTTTACCTTCATCTATCGTACTTTGAATAAAAAGTTTTTAGTTTCAGTAAAATAAGTAGATCCCAAACAGACTTTATGTCTCCCATTTCAACATTGGTCCTATGTACCAAAGAACTGTGGAGTCTGCTGAGTATAGTGAGGCTTCCAAGAAATGGCTTGTGAAGGCTAGGAATGCAAGTTCAGGTGAGGTTGAGATATATTGTGCAAAGTTTTTAGTAGTGGCCACTGGGGAAGCAACCAATCCTTATACTCCAGAGGTTGAAGGATTAAACACTTTCCCTGAAGATTAAATCAGGGAAGGAGTTACATAACAAGAATGTTTTGGTTGTTGGGTCTGGGAATTCTGGCATGGAAGTTGCTTTAGACCTTGCAAATCATGGTGTCAAAACTTCTATTATCGTTCAAAGCCCGGAATGAAATTAATCACATCACTTAGACTGAATTTTTCTTTCACGGGTCATTGTTATTAAGACAAAAACTTAGTTATAGGGTTAAATTTAATTAGGAAACCAAGATACATGAATTGTGCCTAAAGGTTACCCTTATTATTATATATCCATTCATCATTGACAAATACCAATTATTGGATTATATATGCAGGTTCATTTGATTTCACTATAGATGGTGGACTTGGCCAAAATTATGTTGAAGTATTTTAAGCTTAGCTTGGTGGACTCCTTGACGGTCATGCTTAGCAAGCTGGTTTATGGGGACCTAACCAAGTATGGGATAAGAAGACCTACAGAGGGTCCTTTCTATACGAAGATTCAGTATGGCAAGTATCCGGTTCATTGATGTAGGTGCCTATAAACAGATCAAGTCAGGAGAAATTCAGGTAAAGTGTTTTGAGTGAGAGAATGGTTCAAATAATTAAAAACTCATATTAATTAACTGTTAGAACTTAAAATTGTGGTTGGTATCCGAGTCAAATTTGATCTACACTAAGTTTATAAATAGGATTTCGTTTATTTTACTTGTTTTACAAGTACTTGGATCTGCAATGAGTTTAAGCTTTTAACAAAGTTCAAGTTATTAGAAGGTTTTCAATAGATCCAGTTATTTTCATTCTGTCATTATCTATTAAATTAAAACCCAGAGGTCAAATCCTCTTAACCCTCATTTTAAGTAAAATAAAAAGTTATTAGAAGTGTAATCTTTATATAAGTTTGGTGCTTGTCTATTGGTAAAACATCCCAGTCGTTTAACTACTTTGTTAACTTGGTCCATGAAGACCAATGAGCTGCCTTTATTGTCTTAAATGGTAAAAGTTTAGAAAACAAAGATTAGAGCCTCAGAAACCAAGTATATGAGTCACATTCATGTGTAAATCATGTAGTATAATATAATTTAATGTATCTTTTAAGCTCCTGTTTGTTTTTCTTGGAATGCCTGTCTTTGATTGATCCACATGTTATGTAGGTCTTGGCGACAGTAATACTAAACGTAAGAGGCAATGACGTATTATTCAAGAATGGCAAGTTACATCCATTTGATACAATTGTTTTTTGTATAGATAGGATTCAAGAGGTCAACAAACTTGCGGCTTAAGGTAATGATTCTGTACTTTTGGTCTCATATTGTTAATCTTTTATGAGTTCTTCTATGGACACAAACTTCACCACACACTTTATTACAACTTGTATATTTGTCAATCTGTGATTGGATTACATCACTTTTATGCACAACACTGTCATTGGTACTTAGTGTAAGGTAAATTCAATTACCACTTGACACATATGCAAGTTGTAACAAAGTATATCGCATAGTTTGTGTCCCTAGATTTTTTGGTCTTTTATTGGAGTGTTTGAAATTTAAATTATTAATACTAAGTTTTTACTAGTTTTATCTCTATTTAAATTAAGGACAACAGTTTAAAAAACCTATACCATTTTATGTAAAAGACAATGTATTAAATGATACCTTTGAAAAAAATTTAAACAAAATTAAAGGAAAAACATAAGATGAATCTAGATAGAATTAACAATATAGAAAAGAAGGAAGAAGTATCTTGTAACAATGAAGTTGTCTAATCATGTTTTGGAAACGAAAGAGCTCAGTATATTTCCTAGGTGTGGGGGGAAATGAAAGTTCCAAAAAACCCATAATTTTTTTTTTTTTGGTATGTTTCCTAGTGGAGAATGGAGTAGATCAGTAGACATTTTGGTTTGAAATGACCCATTGATAGATTCCATTTGTGGATGGTTTTAAACCTAAGCCCAAGTTTGAAGGCATTGAGCTTTAACCTTTGAAGGTGTTTTTGGAGTTGGGATGTGCATAAATTGGTCCAGTTATTTGATGTAGAATCTGTTACAGACATTAAGAGTATCCCTATCACAAGAACTCAAGAGTTTAGACAGGAGAGCATGGATTGGTGACAAAACTTGTACCTTTTCTTTATATCTACTTATTAGATTTCAACTCTCAAAGATTTAATTTTGGTGCATAGCAGTAGAATTCTTGACGAGGTCCATATACTAGAAAAAGCACTGGAAGAGTAGAATTCTTAAAAGACTAAAGGTCCAACTATGAAGAATTGCAGTAGGAGCACTTCCTCTAAAACATAGATTTGGCCTCGAGATTAAAGATTGAAGAAGAAGACATGTGTTCCCTTTGTGGTCTAGTAGACTAGAACTAGAAACTGAAGGTCGTTTTTTCAAGAATTGTATAGTTGCTAAAAAGACTTGTTAGGATGGTACTTGTTGTGGACTAAATTAAGATATTTTCATGGCTACATCTAGTAGGGACCTCATCAAACTAATGGTAGAACCACCAACCCAGTTGCTAGGAAATCATGTGAATAAGAAGATTGTTGAGGACATCCAATTCATGTTAAGGCATAATCCTTCATCCATGTGCAAATTCAACTGGGTCCAAATAATTGGGAATCAGGCAGCCCATAATTTCGCTAGTTGGGGTTTTTGTTTCTCACTCAATTTTTGTTGGTTTTTCTTTTTTTGCCATTAAGACTCCCTAATTCTGTGCTCAGGGTCATTGAGCTCGACTCTGCTGTTTAATTTTTTATTTTTTGTTTAGTTCTTTTTGTTTCAATATATATCTCTACATATTTTAGCCAAAAAAAAAAAAAAAGTTTTTGTAAAGACTCACTTTTTAATAGAAACTAGTAGCAGACCCACACAATGCATTAGAATAAATAATTATTTTGTATTGTAATACAAGGTAAAAATTTTTTCTCTAAATTTTTTTAAAGATAATTTGTTCTCTTTAAAAATTAAACAATTTCTATTCGGTCTAATTTGGTTCACTCGGTCAATTTCAATCCCTCCTTCAGTCCATTTTAGACTAACTGGGCTTTAAATTAATTCTTTTTGTAGGTTTTATTTTCAAGTTTAGCTCAAAAATTCTTTTTTTTTTCTTCATTTTTGGGTTAAAAAGTATGAAATTTTATTATATTTGGGCTAAAGTCTTTAGTTTTGAGTTAAAAAATACAAAGATCAATACTAAAATAGACATTAGAAATTAGAAATATGAGCCCTAAAAATGCAATAAAAATGATAAATATTCATAAGTCTTATTCGATCCACATTGGTTCTATTCAGTCCATTCTGTCCTCTTCGGTCTAATTTGGTCCTATTCAGTCCATTCGGTCCACTTTGGTTCTATCCGGTCCATTATGTCTACTTTAGTTCTATTTAGTCCTATTCAGTCCATTCAGTCTACTTTATTTCAGTCCTATTCAGGCCATTCGGTTCACGTTGGTTCTATTCAGTCCACTTTAGCCCTATTCTGTCCAGTCGATCTACTTCAGTCCTATTCCATCCAGTTTAGTTCCATTCGGTCCTTTCTGTCTACTTCGGTCCTATCCTATCAACCTTGTTCCTATTTGGTCCATCCGGTCCTATTCTCTCCATTTAGTCCAATTCGGTCCATTCAGATCACTTCATTTCATTTTGGTCTACTTCAATCTATTTTAAGACATATTTGGGTTGAAATCACCATAATCTAAATCCAAATTTATTAATAATAAAAAAAAATCTCAAACTCATAATATCTAAAATCTTGAGCATTTATTGTTACTACGCTTTTGTTAAAGCACATTAATGTAGCATTTTAGTCCATTTCGATATGGCTAAATTAAATTGAAAGTTTTTCTAAACATAAAGGCTATGAATATACAAATGTAATATTTATGGTAGTTATTCATTAGTTTTAATGTTATTACTTTTTAAATGAATAGTGTGAGGTTGATTATACATTTAAGCAAAATAAATAAATATATACATATGTATGTGTGTATAATTTTTATTTAAATAATTATTCATTCTTTTAAAAGAGACTATCATAACAATGAAAACTCATATCAAACTTATACTGAATATATATAATTTATTCTCTAAATTTTATTGTAGAGAAAGAGAGAGACTACTTATGATAGGACACTTAAAAATACAATACCAAAACATATGAATCCAAAATAGAGTTTTAAAAATCACAATGATTCATCAATATAAAGTAGAGTTGTAAGAAAAAATAAAAAAATCAAGAGAAAGAGAATAACCACTTTTTCAAGAGAGAATGTGAAAGAGAATAATAAGAAATTTATATAAAATAAAATGAAAAGAAAAAAAAAGTAAAAATAAAAAATATTGTAATAAACACCAAATTATCCATGTCATGTTATGAAATAAAATAACATTATATATATATATATATTAATCAAATATAACATTATATTCTTATATACTATTTTTATAATGCAATACGATAACATCTATGACATTAAAAGGAATAAAAACTATAACAACTTAAAAACACAAAACTTAATCACATCAACCCAAAGTAGAGTTCCAAATAATACAAAAATTAATCAACCTAAAGTAGAGATGCAAGAAAAATATATTGAAAAATTCACCAAAAATCACGAAAAAAAATGAGAAAGAGAAAGAGAGAAAAATAACCTTTTGTGTGTGGAAAATGAGAGAGAGAAAGAGAGAGAAATAACATTTTGTGTGTGAAAAAACTATGAATAGAATGGAAAAGAGAATTGTAAATTTATAGTAAGAGGAGAGGAATAAGAAAAGAAAAAAATAGAGGAAGATAAAGGGGTAGAGGAAAAATGATATTAAGGTAGATAGTAGTGGAGAGATAAAAAGGTAAAAGAAAGGGGAAAAATTAGAAAAAGTATAACAATAAATTTGGAAATCAATAATGGAAAAAAATTAAAAATAAGATAGAGAATGTTGAAAATGGGTGAATGATGTGGCCATTGATGTGGCTCAACAGGAGTGTAGCAATAATAAATGCTACACTCCAGTTTTTAGATATACTAGTCACAAATCCATGCATTGCGTGTAGGGTTGTCCAGACCCAACCAGACCCCGACAACCCGGCCAAACTGCCTGACGGCAACTTGATTCTGGCCCGAATCGAAGGTCCAGTTGGTCGGCGGCGAGTTTTCATTCTCATGAACCAACACCGACTGGACGAGTGGCGGGTTTGCTTTTCCAAAACCCGAGCAACAAGAACCCGACCGGAGTAGTATAAAAAATCCAGCCAAACCTGCAAAATCAAGCCAGATCCGACTAGATCTAGTGGGATTTAGCCAGATCCAACCAATTCTAGCAATTTTTAGTGAAAATTTTTAGATTTTAGCGAAAAAAATGCAGATATTGACGATGTTTCCAGATTCTAGCATGATTTTCTAGATCCCAGTGAGATTTTCTAGATTCCGCCCAGATTTTCCAGATTTCGGATATATTTTTCAAATTCCGGCAACGTTTTTATTTTTTTATTTTATTTTATTTTATTTTTTAGATTTCAATGATTTTTTTTACTCTGACAACCGACCGATGCACACCCTCACCCGAAACTGACTCGACCGATTTTTCCGATGGTCGATTCTGGGTTCCTCTACCCTTTCACCCGACGCCGGCGGGTCAAGTCCGGGTTGGGCCCAAAACCGACCCGGCCCTACCTGTGGACAACCCTAACTGCGTGTGATAACCTTTTTAGGGTGGTTTCATTAAATTTATTTATTATTTCATTTTAGACTAATTTTTTAAATAGTAGTGTAATTTATAATCATATTTTAATTTATTATAGGGACAATCACAAATGTAAAATATATATATATATATATATTTATATATTATTTTTGCCATACCAAATCAAAACAATACAATTTTTCTCAAGAATTCAAAAGGTAAGTTAGCAAAAATATTAATTTTTAATAAAATTTATTTATAATATTTTGTGTATCATTAAAAGTTATATAAAATATAAAAAAATTTCTTTTAGTTTTAAACAAACTTTCTCAAATAAGAAATTTTCTACTGTACAATAAAAAACACTAAAAAGCTTATCTAAAAAATTAATAAAACTCTACAAACTACAATTGAAAAAATAAAAATAAAAATAATATATTGCAACTCTTTTTCCTTAAAAAAAAAAAAAGAAAAAAAAAACCCAAGAGTACAATTCCAAAGGGAAAAAAAGTAAAGAAGTTTTTTTGAAAAAAGAAATATTTTGTTAATGTTGTCGTAATCTAATCTAACATCTAATCCAACATATGAAAAATGAATAAATAAATAAATCTAAACACAAAATAGAATTTGTTTTCTTAAAAATCTCAAAGAACACACTAATGAAATAAAGAAGATGAAAAACAAAATAAAATATTTGTAAACACTTAAAAAAAGTAGTTAAGCATCTAAGAACATCATATAATAAAGACATAAAAATTATCCATTATTATATTAAACATAATATTTACAAATAGTGAAAAGAAACTGCACAAAGGCCATTGTCTTCAACTACACTAATTATTCTTCATTAGCTTGTCCAGATTATTTTGTTGTTTTCCAAATAAAATAAAATATAACAACAACACAAAATATGACATATTATAATATGATTTTTCCCCAATTTAGATCAACATCAAACACCATTCATTAAAAGTATTTAGTGTTATAAATAAAATGATTAAAAAAACATACTTGCATCAAGGAACACATATTGATTAATTAATAATAGGACAATAAGGGAACAAACCTCTAGTAGGATATCCTCCTATTATAGAAAATTTTTAAAAAGTAGAATTCTAAAAAACTAATATTCATCAATCTAAGGTAGAGATATAGGGAAAATAATTTAAAAAAACCAACAAAAAATGGAAAAAAAAATTGAGAGAGAGAGAGAGAGAGAGAAATAACATTTTTTGTATGGGAAAAATATGCATAGAATGGGAGAGAATGGCAAATTTATAGTAAGATGATGAGAGTAAGAAGAGCTAAAATAAAGGAAGATGAAGGGGTAAAATAATATGTAAAGTTAAAATTGCCCAAGATGAATATATAAAAACAAATACTTTTGTTTGATTTTCCATTGATTTATTATATAGATTATAACATCAAAATTAAAGTATGTGAATATGTAAAGTTAAAACTGTCTAAGATGAATTTGTAAAGCCAATATATTTATATATTTAATATTGTAAAAAAATTAAAGGTAAAAACTAAATATTAAAAAGACTAATTATGTGGCCAATGATGTGGCGATGATCAAGGTGGCTCAACAGGAGCGTAGCAATAATAAATGCTACGCTTTAGCTTTTAAATATATAGATTTAGATTATTTATTTAAACCTCACTTCTTTAAACAGATTCCAGAAGAACAATTCACTTTTAAAAAATAAAGCTACAAAATTTAAGTAGTAAAAAACACATACTAAAACCATATGAAAAAGAAAGATTTTTTAGTTCTCAATTAACTTCCCTTTTTTTTTTTTTTTTTTTTTTTTTTTTTTTTTTTTTTTTTTTTTTTTGAGTAGTGGGGTGAGTATCTTTTGAATGAGAGTGGGCTTTCAAAGCCAAATTATCCTAACCATTAGAAGGGAAAAAATGGCTTATACTGTGTTGGACTATCTAGAAGAGGGATTTATGGCGCTAGCAATGATGCCCAAAACATGGCAATGATATCTAGTCATTGGCTATTGTGATGCAAAGAAAGTGACAAGGACTTTTGCAGGCACTTACGAATAAAGAAAGAGAAACAGTGGAGAGAAGTGTAAACATTCATAAGCTAGCTTATGTGATCGATCTTGGCTCCTTTATTTGTTATTGTTTTGTGTCTGTACACTAAGTATGTTTCCTGTTTTAGTCTTTTTTTTTTTTTTTTTTTCAATGTAATTAATAAGCTAACTTTTTCATTAGTCATGTGATCGTTCCAAAGGAGAAAGTCTTTATCTTTTCCAATCAATTATTAGCTTGGGTCCATAATTGAAAACCCTTAATGGTTACATTCTATCTATTTAACACTTCAGATTGAATAATAGATTTGAGATCAAGTCTTGTCTATACTAAAAAGAAATATACTGGTATCTTGGCCTAATAGTTGGGTTATAAATGAGCTAAACTGAACTAAGAATTAGAAGTTTAGATTGTTTATTTAATTTTACTTCAAACACGAGTCAAGTTGGAGCTCATCATCGAACATGCTTCAACTTGGTTCATTTTCTTGTCAAACAAGCTCGAGCTTGTTCATGAGCTACTTAATCAATTTGTTATTTATTTTTCCTGTATATAGTAAAATCATGGCAAAATTTTTTACCCTTTCACAAATCTATGCTAATAATTAGAAAGTAATTAAAGTTGAAATTACTTTATTTGAGCTAATTAGATAAAATTATTTTTGTTTATGAATTTATAAAAGGTAGATTCACCAACCTAGTATTGTTACAAATTATATAAAAAATTTACTACAAATAGTTTGCTTATATTATCAATAAAGTGCAGATAATGATTTGATATCATAAAAACTTATTTGAAAATTTACACAATATAATCTCAAGTCTATAAAAGTATATTTTTAGTCAGGTATGCATATAAACATATAATATCATATAAACTTAAAAGTAAAGAAGACAAATCAATATGAAGGAAATACTATAGTTTCAAACCTTTAATCCCACACATGAATACCATGGATTCTCTAGAGAAGATGTGGAGCTCCTAGATTCGGAGGAAAATGGTGTGCAATGTACCAAGGACTCTCTAGAACCCCGTTTGTTGCTCGCTGCCAAGTTCCTAACAAAGTGAGTGATAAACATTGAATCGGTTGCTCGCACTTTCAAACCCCTTTGGCGAACTCAGAAGGATTTTCAGATCAAGGATATGGGAGACAATACAATGCTTTTTGACTTTGAGGATGAGTGCGACTTGGAGCGTGTGTTGGAGCATGAACCTTGGACTTATGATAAACACCTTGTGATCTTCGAGAGAGTTTTGGAAAATGTTTCCATCAATGCCACACCCTTCAAGTTCAACACCTTTCAGGTCTAGATTCACGATTTACCAGTATATTGCATGACTCCAGCAACACAAGATTCCATCGGAAACTCTCTGGGCAAGGTTCTCCAAATGACAGAAACTGAAGAGGAGGGCGGGAAAGGGAGCAATCTAAGGGTACGAGTGTGAATAGACATAACTAAACCACTTTAGCTGGGTCTGAAAAATATGGTCAGATGGGAAAGTAATAGGGTAGGCTGCCTTGAAATATGAACGTTTACCAAATTTCTGCTATTGGTGTGGTCGTGTAAGTCACGATGAAAGGGATTGTGAGCTGTGACTTCGGAGCAAGAGGACGTTGAGGATGTGGCTGAGGGTGGAAGTGGAAGTGGATTCTTCAAGCCGCAAAACATCCCTCATCGTTAATGGCTCGAATTCCAACAATACTGGGCCACTTAAGCGAAGCACAGAGCCTGGTTTCTCAGGTAAGCCCAGCAAGCAGAGGCATCGGGAAGCTCGAGACCTAGATTCCGAGGAAAAGCAGCGACGACAACCCCATCTGCCACTGTGTCAAGTACTAAAACAGAAAGGGAGGAACGTAACGGGCAGATCCCGTATTTTCAGGCTACATTATAAACCATTGATGACGAAATCGGTTATGAATCTCCCATAAAATCTGCTAATAAATTGAAGAGTTGTAACAAAGTAGTTAATGCAGAAAACAATAACGCCTTTACAAGTACCTCCAATACTCAACAAGACCGACCAAGTTTAGCCCAATCCAAAGGCCCACCATGCAACACACCCTCATCCAACTTGTGGGCCTAAAAATGAGAGTAAGCCCAATAACTCCCCACTAGACTTAGAAATCAATGAAGGCCCTGCTATGAATACAAAAAGTACCCAAGCTACATGGAAAAGAATTATTTGAAGCCCAGACCTAACCAACCATGAAGTTATGTCCCGTGACCTTGCCTCTCGAAGAGAAATACACAACACATAAACCTCAGACCAACGAAGTGCCAAGCCTTGGATGCCATTGATGTGTCTCATCTTTCTACAACGGTGGTGGCTGTGGAACAGCCCCGTCAATGCCAATGAACTACCGCAGTTGGAACTGCCATGGGTTGAGGCAAATACGTGCAATTCCTGAACTCACCGAATTGATGAAAAAGTACGGCCCCACAATTATTTTTCTCATGGAAACGAAAGCAAAAAATGATGTTCTGAAGAGGCTTTGCTCAAAACTTCAGTTTGACAATTTCTTCATTGTTCCAAGAATTAATACAAGTGGAGGGTTAGTTTTCTATTATAAGAATGAGGTGGATCTTCATGTGTTAAACTCTTCACCCACGTACATCGACGCAGTAGTCAACCTAGTTTTGGATGACGCTTGGTGATTTACAGGATTCTATGGCAACCTTGTAATAGCCAACCGGGAACATTCTTGGGCACTACTTAAGCATCTCTGCTTACAAATGGACCTTCCATGGTTATGCATAGGGGACTTTAACGAAATTGTGAAAGCAGAGGAAAACACAGGTGGTGCAAGTCGATCGAAAAGACAGATGGTGGCTTTTAGAGAAGCACTGGACTTTTGTGGATTTAGAGATCTTGGGTATGTAGGGTCTCCTTTTACATGGTGCAATAATCAGTTTAATGTGGCAGTAACTTGGATCAGATTGGATAGGGGAATGGCAACTACATCATGGATAGAGATGTTTCCTTCTGCCCACATGCATCACATAGAAGGATCGCTATCAGACCATACACCTTTATGGGTATGTCGGATGATGAACAAGTCTGATTCTACAAAAGAAGACGTCCTTTCAGATTTGAGGCCATGTGAATGAAAGATGAATGTTGTGGCGATGTAATTAAAAACGCTTGGGAGAGTAGCGTAAGGGGGGGCTCCAATGGAGAATCTTATTAATAAATTTGATGCATGCCAAATACAACTACAATCATGGAGTAGACATTCTTTTGGTAATATTCGAAGGTTACTAGGACAAAAGAGAAAATTACTTGCCCAAGCAGAGTCTTTTTTGATGTCAGGCAGCAATCACGAGCATGTCCAAATCCTAAGGGCTAAAGTGCACGATCTCATGGTGAAGGAGAATTGTTTATGGCAGCAAAGATCAAGGGTGGACTGGCTTAAATCTGGAGACCTGAATACTAGCTATTTTCATAGCAGGGCAAGTTAACGAAACCGATGGAATTTTATTTCCAAGATGGTGTTGGATGATGGGACAAGAGTGGAGGATAAACAAGATATAAGGAAGACGATGGTTAATTATTTCAAAACCATGTTCACTTCGTCAAATCCCACAAACATTGATTCCATCCTGGACGGCATTAATACTAAGGTCACAACGGCCATGAATGCAGAATTGACCAAGTGTTTTACAGCAGAGGAAGTTGAACAAGCTTTGAAACAAATGAAGCCTATGACAGCTCCAGGACCAGACGGGATGCCACCCATCTTCTACAAAGCTTATTGGAGTACAGTAGGGCCTGATGTTATTAATGCCACTCTTTCAGTCTTAAATTCAAGTACAATGCCTCCACTACTAAATCATACATTTATTTCCCTAATCCCAAAAATAAAAAGTCCAGAAAGAGCGAAAGAATTTCACCCCATTAGCCTTTGTAATGTCATGTACAAATTAATTTCCAAGTCCGCAGCCAATCGCCTTCAAAAAAATCCTCCCAAAACTTATATCCAAATCCCAAAGTGTGTTTATGTCAGACCGTCTTATCACAGACAATATCCTTGTAGCTTTTGAAACCCTTCATCACCTAAAAAATAAAAGACAAGGAAAAACTGGTTTCATGGCCGTAAAACTTGACATGAGGAAAGCCTATGACAGAGTTGAATGGGTCTTTCTGGAAAAAATAATGAAAAAATTGGCTTTTGATGATAAATGGATTGCCCTCATTAGCACATGCATTATATCGGTTTCTTTTTCGGTGATTATTAATGGAGAATCCCATGGTTTGTTTCACCCTAATAGAGGTCTTCGTCAAGGAAACCCTCTATCACCTTAATTATTTCTCCTATATGCTGAAGGACTTCATTCCGGACTTCATTCCCTCATTAAGCAAGCTGAACATAATGCAATCAAAGGTGTTTCTCTATGCAAGAATGGACCTAGGGTCTCTCATTTGTTCTTTGCTAATGATAGCCTTCTTTTTTGTCAGGCAAATAACCATGATTGCGGAGCTATCTTGGAAGTGCTTGACAAATATGAGCAGGCATCGGGCCAGCAAATTAACCATGACAAAACGCAGATTTTTTTCAACACCAACACGCAGAGATTAATACAAGAATCCATTAAAACTTTGCTTGGAGTTGTGGCCATTTCCCAATATGAAAAAATTTTGGGTCTTCCTTCATTTGTGGGAAGGACAAAAAAACAAAGCTTTAGCTATATTAGGGAGAGAATCTGGCACCAAATGCAAGGGTGAAAGGAAAAACTCTTATCCCAAGCATGTAAAGAAGTCCTCATCAAGGCGGTGGTACAAGCTATGCCAACTTTCACTATGAATTGTTTCAAACTCCATAGGAGTTTATGCAAGGACATAGAGTCCTTAGTATGGAAATTTTGGTGGGGTTATAAGGGGGATGAGAGGAAATCACACTGGGTGAGCTAGAAAAAATTATGCCTACCAAAAAATCAAGGTGGCTTGGGATTTAAAGACTTGGAACAATTCAACCTTGCTCTTCTTGGCAAACAAGTTTGGAGGTTAATACACAACACTGACTCACTACTCTACAAAGCCAAATATTTCCCACATTGTACAATCTTGGATGATGAGGTTAAGAGGAAAGGATGTTATGCCTGGCAAAGCATATTGAAAGCTAGGGGGCCGTTTGGATTCACAATTTTCATAACTCAATTCTCAGTTTTCATAACTCATAACTCAAAAATGGTGGGACCCATAGTAAAAAGGTTGTTTGGCAAACAATAACTCTGTTTCCATAACTCTGTTTCCATCACTCAATTCTCTGATTTTTGAGTTATGAGTTATGGAAACTGAAAACACATTTTGACTGTTTTCAGTTTCCATAACTCATAACTCAATGGCAATATTATAATTAAACACACATAGAAGACCCACAAACAATACTCAGTCACAACTTTTGACCTTTGACCTTTTTTCTTTCTTTCTTCTCTGGGTTGGCTATTCGATCTGGTTTCTTCTTCTTTTTTTTTTTCCCCCTCCTAGGTTGGCTGTTCAGTCTGGGTTTCTTTTTCTTTTCTTTTTTTATATTAGTTCGGTCTGTTCTGTTCTATTCTTTTTTTTTCTTTAGTACCTAGACTCACCAAACTTGGTGAAAAAAGAAAAAAAAAAAAAAAACCCAGACTGAACAGCCAACCTAGGAGGGGGAAAAAAAAAAAAAAGAAGCTACTTGTGGAAAAAAAAAAAAAGTTGCACTAATGACAGATATGGGACCCACAAATAGTATGAAAAATATTGAGTGATGAAAAGTAAGTGATGGTGCCAAACAGTCTTGGTATTTAGAGTGATGAGGGATAGAAATTGAGTGATAAAAAAATGGTGGCCAAACAGCCTCTAGAAGTCTGGTGCGCACAGGATCAACTTGGAGAATTGGCAATGGGGAAAAAGTCCTAATAAGAGGTGACAACTGGCTCCCTAACCAGTTTTCCAAGCAAGTCATATCTCCTCAAAAAAAAACTTCCCAAATAACACTCATGTTTGTGCATTCATAGATGAAGAAACCACTTGCTGGTTGGAAGAAAGAATCCGTGAAGAACTAATGCCGCATGAAGCCAATGCTATCCTCAATATACCCCTTAGTGATAGGAGGCCAGAAGACACTCTGATATGGCAAACGTCAAAAAATGGAGTGAACACAACGAAGAGTGCTTATCGTTTACTAGCTGACAGTGAGGCCTTGAAGCAGCCTGGACAATCCAATCCAACAGCTAATAATGGACTATGGAAGAAGTTGTGGAGTCTTGACATTCCTAACAAAGTAAAGCACTTTTTATGGCGTGCTAGTTGTGAATCACTTCCTACGAAGAAGAACTTGTTCAAGAGGAAAATAGCTCACAATGACAGGTGCAAAATATGCAATGGTGAAACAGAAGATACTATTCATGCACTGTGGGATTGCTTTGTTCTCAAAGAAATTTGGTGGGAGATGGATATATGCAGGAGTAATCTATCTACTCGGTTCACTTGTTTTAGGGATATTCTAACAGGGATTTTGAATAGCCAAGAACCAAATCAAGCTGAGGTGTTTGCATCTGTAGCTTGGGAGATTTGGAGAAAGAGGAATGCTTTAAGGGTGGGTGATGACTCTATTCCGTGTCCAAAAATTTTTGGGGAAGCCACTGACAGATTGCAAGTGTTCCAAGCAGCACGGTTTGATCAAATTTTAACCATCCAAAGGACAGGTATCACAAGCTGATCCCACCTCCTTGTCCTCTGCTGAAAGTTAATTTTGATGGGGTGGTATTTCAGGACACATACCTGGCTGGAATTGGGGTTGTAAAAGCATCTCCAACAGAGTTTGTATCTCTATTTTTGGAGCATCAAATGTTATTGTTCACACTCCAACAGCTTATCTAACGCCACAGATTCTCCAATTTTTTTTTTGAAATTGCTATAGTAGTTCTCTTAATTGAGAGAACATCGTAACAACTCCAAACCATTATTTTATCTTAAAAAATACCCAACTGAATAAAAAAAAATATTATTTCTCTTTCCTCTTCTCTTCTTTGTTCATCTGTCTCTCTCTCAAACGGTATCACAATCAAAACACAAACACAATAACAGATCAAAAACAAGGGAAAATACAAATTTAATTAGAAAAACAAATCTAAAATCAAAACAAAAACATCAAATCAAGAGCATGAAAGCCTATCTAAGCTCCATCATAACAACAAAGTGAATCAAAAAAAAAAAAAAAAAAAAAAAAAAAAAAAAAAAAAAAAAAAAAAAAAGATAGACAAAGGTCATGTCGGCTGTGTGTGTGTGCGTGCGCACGCGTGTGAAGTGGCTGAAGAGGAAAGGAAATAGATGCAGAAATAGAAGTCAAAAGATCATGCTAGAGAGTGTTCTAGAATCAAGTAGAAATAGACAAAGTAAAAAAAGAGAGAACTTGAGAAAAAGTGAGAGAGAGCTAGAGAGAATGAGATCCGGAATGAACTAGAAAAAGAAAAAGAAGGGGTAGGTAGAGATAAGTGGGATACGTGTGTGGTGGAGAAAAAGCCAAGAGAAAAAAAAAAGTAAAAGAAAAGAAACGTATGGATGTAATTAAGAAAGGAAAAATAATATAAAAAATAAGAAATAGCAATTAAGAAATGCTATCACAATATTTTCACAATAAATTTTAAATAATAAATTGTTATTATTTAATATTGGTGAGTAAAAAAATAATTTCAGTGGTGAGTTCAAATTAGAACTAATAATAACTTTTCACATAAATTTTGTTATGAAAATATTACGTAAAATGTTGTGAACATAACACTTTTTATTGAAAGATATATTTGTTAAAAAAGAATAAATAATGATTAAAAAAAGAATAAATAATGAATGAAAAAATAATATTTAAATGAGGTAGAGAATTGGATAGAGAATCTGTTGGAAAGTGAATTTGAAAAAGTAGGTAATTAAATATAAAAGTTATTGTTTATTTTTCAAATAATACAAAAATTTGAAAAATTTGCTAAAAATGCTCTTATCAGGGACTCTGTAGGCAAACTTTTAAGTGCTTTATCTGAAAAGACCAAACTACCCCCAACGGTAGACGATATTGAAGATAAAATAGTTAAGCGGATTAATGAACCATAACAAGCCACTTGGTGCAATTATAACCCGTTTAAAATCCTTTTAAAACCAATGAAAAAAATTAACCAAACAATAATATGTGGATACAAAAAGGCAACCCATTCCATATTATCTAAGCCTTTGCGCAGCTCTCTTTACTTCCTTAGTTATAATAACAAAAGAGAGGACACCAAGCAACCAGTGATTCAAAAAAAAAAAATGCAGGAACAAGTGGCAATAATAGTTGGAGCGGGCACCTCTGGGCTCGCTATAGCTGCTTGCCTAAGCCAGCAATCAATCCCATACATAATACTTGAGAGAGAAGACTGTATTGCTTCTCTATGGAAGAAATACTCCTATGACCGTCTTCACCTCCACCTTGCAAAGGAACTTTGTGAACTCCCTTACATGTCTTTCCCTGCCTCTTATCCCAAATACGTGCCCAAAAACATGTTCACACAATACTTGGATGACTATGTCTCCCATTTCAAGATTAGTCCTATGTACCAAAGGAATGTGGAGTCTGCTGAGTACAATGAAGTTTCCAAGAGATGGTTTGTGAAGGCTAGGAATGCAAGTTCAGGTGAGGTTGAGATATATTGTGCAAAGTTTTTAGTGGTAGCCACTGGGGAAACAACCAACCCTTATATCCCAGAGGTTGAAGGATTAAACACTTTCACCGGTGAGGTTCTTCATTCTACTCAGTTTAAATCAGGGAAGGATTTCAAAAACAAGAATGTTTTGGTTGTTGGGTCTGGAAATTCTGGCATGGAGATTGCTTTAGACCTTGCAAATCATGGTGCCAAAACTTCCATTATTATTCGAAGTCCGGTATGAAATTAATCTCATCTAACTTAGCTATAATTTTTCTTTCATGGGTCATTGTTATTAAAACAAAAATTAGTTACAGTTCTTTAGGTATTGTAAACTTGTACTACCAGTTAAATTCAACTACATGATTGAATTTAATTGAGGAATACACTAACTTGAATTTTACCCTTATTATTATTATATAACCAGCTTTGTTATAATATAACCATGCAAAATGGTTACAAATACCAAATATTAATTGGATTTATATGCAGATTCATATTCTCTCACGAGAGATGATGGACTTTGCCAGAATTTTAGTGAAGTATTTAAAGCCTAGTTTGTTGGACTCCTTGGTGGTCATGCTTAGCAAGCTGGTTTATGGGGACTTGACTAAGTATGGGATAAGAAGGCCTACAGAGGGTCCTTTCTATATGAAAAGAATGTATGGCAAGTATCCTCTTATTGATGTGGGTACCTGTAAAAAGATCAAGTCCGGAGAAATTCAGGTAAAGAGTTTTGAGTGAGAGAATGGTTGGTGCTTAAAAAAGATGCATTATGTAGTTCATCTTCATGTGTAAATCATGTAGTATAATATAATCTAATCTTCTATCTTTTAAGCTCCTGTTTTTTTTTTTTTTTTCCTTCTTTCTTTTTTTTGCTTTGAACGCTTGTCTATTTGATTCTTCCACATATTACTCAGGTATTGCCCGCAGAAATACTAAACATAAGAGGCAATGACATAATATTCAAGAACGGAAAGTCACATTCATTCGACACAATTGTTTTTTGTACTGGATTCAAGAGGTCAACAAACTTGTGGCTTAAGGTAATGATACTATACATTCGGTCTCATATAGTCATATTGTTAGTCTTTTATTTTATTTTATTTTATTTTGGAGTGTCCCAAAATATAATTATTTTTTAAAAGTCAATAAATATTATATTAATAAGTTTTCTAATTTATCATTTTGCTTATATATTTGAAAGGATAATTCTTTTTTTCTTTTTCTTTTTCTTTTTGAGAAATGAAAGGATAATTCTTAGTTTTTAGTTTTTACTAGTTTTATCTTGGTTTAAAAGAACAATAGTTTTAAAATTTTATACCTTTTAATTTAAAGACAATATATCAAATGATGTTCTCTTGAATTTTCTAAAAAAAAAAATATATATATATATATATATATATATAAGATGAATTTAAAAATGACTAGTAATATAGAAGGGAATGATTATTTTAGAGAAATGTTATATCCACAACATTTTCACAACAAATTATAAATGACAGGTTGTTACTGGTTGTTATTATTAAGGCAAAAAAGTATTCTCAGTGATAAGTTCAAATTTGAACCAAAAATAGCACTTCTCATTATCTTACAGTAAGTTATAAAGTTGTCTAATTCGTATTTTAGAAAGGAAAAGAGCTCGGTCTGCTTCCTAGGTGTGGAGGGGAATTGAAAGTTGCAAAAAAACCCATAACAAAAGGGTATGTGTTACCTAGTGAGGAATGGAGTAGACATTGAGGTTTGGAAGGACCCATAGATTCCGTTTGTGTTTTAAACCTAAAACCAAGTTTAAAGTGATTTGAGGTTCAACCTCTGATGGTGGCTAACGTACTTCATCAACATTTTGGGAGTTGGGATGTGCATAAATTGGTCCAATTATTGATGCAGATTCTATTACAGCCATTAAGAGTATCCCTATCCCAAGCACTCAAAGCTTAGACAAGAGAGTATGGATTGGTGATAAAACTGGTACTTTTTCAGTTTTAAAAATCTGCTAATTAGATTATAAATTCTCAAAGATTTAATCAAGAGCATAGTAGTATGTGGAAAATGCTCTTTAGAACTAGCAATTGAAGAAGGGTTTTTTCTCAATCCATAATTGAATGAGATACTAGGACAATCATGCAAGCATATGAAGATGATGAATAGCCTATTAGGTGGGAGGTGACAGTGATGCAGATTGTTGAGGACATCCGAGCCATGTTAAGGCACCAAAGAAATGGGAATTGAGCAGCCCATAATTTGGCTAGTTAGGGTTTTTCTCATTTAGTTTCTTGTTACTTTTTGCCGTGGAATAAAAGTTTAAAACATGTCCCAAAAGACAATCCACTTTTAAAGAATAAATCTTCAAAGTTTATACAATAACAAACACATGCTAAAACTACATAAATAAAAAATAAAAAATAAAAAAATAAAAAAAGATTTCTTAGTTCTTAATTAACAAATTTTTTTGTTTTGTGCAGGGGGATGATTATCTTTTGAATGAGAACGGGCTTGCAAAGCCCAATAATCCTAACCATTGGAAGGGAAAGAATGGGTTATACTGCGTTGGGCTACTTCAAAGAGGGTTTTATGGAGCTAGCACTGAAGCCCAAAACATAGCCAATGATATTAAGTCTATTATTTAATGTCCTCCAACAAGGAATGAAAATAGAGGACACAAGAAAAAACGGCTACTGTGATATATTCTTGTTTTGTTTGTTGCTTTCGTAGAGCATTAGTGCTGTGAGAAAGCAATGCAAAGCAAGTGAAACTTTTACAAGCACTTTTAAGAATAAAGGAGGACAATAGAAAAGTCTTAAATATTCATAAGCTAGCTTACGTGATCAATCTTGACCCCCTTTATTTGTTATTGCTTTGTGTTTGGACACTAAATTTGTTATGACTGCATCTTTTTAGAAACTTTTTATGGGAAAAGAAAAGACAATTTACTTTTTTGACCCTTTTTATATTTTTTATGAAAGTGGTATCAAAATTTTTCTAAAATGGTTTATTAACAAATGCCTTAAAGGCATCCGTTAATCAAACTCTTAAATGAAACTTTAGTCAACATCATGACTTTTGAATGTGATACCCATCGAGATTACACAATCGATGAAACAAACCCCTTTTCATGCTTTATGATACTAATCTAATGCAAGTAATTGCAATACAAAAATAAGAGTTGAGCAAAAGCATAAAACTTGAATCAGAAAAACATCTTATTTCCTTTTACATTGAATAATTAATCATTGAACACTATTGTAAATCATTACATCACTGCTTTCTTGGAAAAATGGCAGTAATTTCATACAGACTATGTTCTCCCTAATCGATATAATAAGGAAAATTGTTACAATCAAAGCTAATTAACACCCCCAACCCCAAAAAAAAATAAAAATAAAAAATAGAAAAAACAAAACATGTAAGCAGGAAAAAAGAGAATATGCTCGAGTAACCAATTTGGAGGCTGCTGAGAAAAATGAGATTGACCTTTCAACTTACAGTAACTATGCCCAGAGGAGTGCATCGATGCCAATTTGCAAATTTGAAACTGGGCTGTCACCAAAATCCTGATCTATTGCTTGGTTGTCTCCCAATGAATCCACATATGGCTCCAACAGATCGGAAGATCTTTCTGACGGAATCCCATAACCTTTGAGAATACTAGAGGAAGCAGCACTAGCTGTTTCCCTTTCCAAAACAGCAACATAATTGTCTTCAAATTCAAAAACTAGATATTTATCCTTGCATGCTGCTTAAGGGCAGAGACAACCATAAGAAATTAGAGTTAAAAAAAAAAAAAAAAGACAGGAAACAAATGAGGGATGTTGCCGCTTACAATCAACAAGATGTGCTAGGTGACGGATGTTTTTTATTCGAGTTCCATTGAATTTCAAAACCTGCAATTTTTTTGTCTTAGTATACATATGCACGAACTGACATTGCCTGTCAAAGTTGTAAGTGGTAATTGGTAACTTACTTGCTGATTGCTCATATCCTCATATCCAATGTTCACTTCATTTGCCAAGACCTATCAATGTAGACAAAGGTAAGCAAAACTGAACTAAAACACCAGGTCCACAACTTAAATTCCCTAGAAGAATAGCAGTTCAATACAATGCAATTGGATATAAATCTTCCCAAGTAAAACGAAGAAATAGCCAGGATACAGAACCTATGCCTGTCCCATAAACCAATAAAAGAAGCAAAGCATAAAGAAGCATTAAGTTCTACTTGTACAATGTTGGATATAATTCAACATTGTTTCAACAATCCTGCCTATATTTGGAGAAGAAAGAAAGCATGAAGCTAACCTGTGATAAGACCACAATCTGCTCCCCTTTGAACTTTGCCAAGGAATAATGTGCCTTTGCCAGCAGTTTCAACTAACCACAAGAAAGAACAACTGATTAAACTTCAAACCAATGTTATGTGACTCTGGTCATAAAATATTAGTTGACAGTATAATTGTGGTTAGAAGTGTCCTTTATAAACAACTTACCCCTATAGAGTCTTCACACTCCTCACTGTAGATAAATAAATGCCGAAAAAAGCATTAGTTTGTTCTTAGAATTAATAGTCTTCCAAAAATAAAACATGTAGCCATGAAAAGGGAAAATGCATCTACAAATAGAATTTTGTGATGCCAGGAATGAAAACTAACGTACTCTATCAGGGGTTCCGAGAGTGGGGTAAACACAAAACCAGCAATTATTAGATAAGAAGGCTGATCTCCATCAATATGATAGGGAACCTATGTAAGGGCATAAGAAACCCAAATTAATTAGCATCACAACATGAAACTTACAAAAGTGACATAAATGCACTCCATCATTACATACATATAAACTTTCTGATGCATACCAAATGAACTCGTGGATTCAAAGCCACTTGCACTTTCATGAAGTTTCCTGCTCTAATAATGCCAAGTTCTGCCACATCACCAGCAAATCTGAATGAAAGAATCATTATTCACAATGACAAATATTATTAGGATGGCCTGAAAATGTCACAGCACTAAAATATGGATTTGGAGAAAAACTGCAGGAAAGAATCACTATGAATGTCATGGGCATGAAGAGACTAAAAAAAGGGAAAGTACTAGGCTGAGTATAATTCCTCAGTAGAGATTTAGGGCCCTTTACTTTTGACTAATGAGGTAGCGAAATGCAATGCGCTCATTTGTTCTGAACGGCACTGTTCCTTCACATCCTACTCGAACATCATCGAAGCTTACAATCACGTCCCCCTGGAAAAGAGAAAGTACAATTGCAGTTCCTAACATATGAAGACTCACATTGTTTGGTACACTATAGAGAGGAGGCCAAATCAGAAAAACTTATATTAAATTAATTTTTTTCTTCTATTGGTAGGCGAGTTGGTTTTGTCGGGTAGATAAAATTATGAAAAATTTCGAGAATGTTTGATAAAACAAACATATCTAAAAACAAGGATAATGCAGGAAAGATGCCCATGAATAAGAGGGAAATATGAGATGGATTATAAAATTCTAGTGCAAGGTGGACCAGACTAAATTAAAATGCCTCTTTATAATTATGCTTTGACACTAGAGCTAGCTTAAGAGCCTCTTTCATGTAACACTGTTTTCCCATTGACTTCTCTCCTAATATTGTTGCTTTTGATTTCACAGTCCTTTACCCCTTTCCCTGTAACAGCTTTCAGACTATCCAGAAAAATAAGATCAATATGATCAAAGATCTAATAAGCTGTATAAATTAAGAAGCACTAATGAACCAATGGTCCTTTTGAAGTGACTGCTTTAGAATGTAGAAGTGCAACTAAAGTGCAGCTAGTTCTGGAAGCTGCATATGACAAGCTTACCTCCTTTAAGACACTATGTGCATCAGAAGTAGGTTCAATTCTCCGTACCAGTACACCCTGCAAAAGCCAGATATCAAGAGGAACTGTGTGAGAAAACTAAACTAATTAGTAGATATAGAGCTACCAAGTTCACATGAGGATAAAAATAAGAATTAGTATTATGTTTGTGTTTGTGTTTGTGTCATATGTATCATGTGAAAAAAGTAGTTAATTTAATATTCAAACCAAACCTGAAAATTAAATACTAGACAAGGCAATTCATGCATTACATGATCTATACCCTTTTTTAGAAGTAAATAACATTACATGATCTATACACAACCGAAACAACTACATGTGAACACCTCAACTCTACTCTTTCATGTCAACAAAATTGCATAGAAAATCCCATTCATCACCTTGGCCATTTGCAATTCTTTGACCACAATGTTTATCAAATCCATTAATTATATATTGGATCTTTTTAACAGACATCGAACCTCTTCCTTTCCTCCTGTTTTGACATCCTCATTGGCATTTTCACTTTTTTTCTTAGCCTCCACTCTTTCCTTCACATATTCAACTCCTTCCATCCTATCATCTCCTGACAGCCCCCAGCCACCCCCCCACCCCCCCCGCGCGGGGTCCTCTTCCCTCCCTAAGTTACCCAACCAACTTCCCTGGGACCACCAGAAATGATCCTAGCTGATGCAAGACAGATTAGAGGATCTGTCAACAGTGTTTGTGGTGTAGTTCTTGTAAAGAGAATTTGAGAATTCAGGAACTTTAGAAAGTAGGGCTGAGGGTGAAGAATAATTAGACTTTTGGAAGAGAAGGAAAGGATTTATCTAAGATTGCAAAAGAGGTGAGAAGAAATTGATTTTGAATTTGTCCATAAGTTATGAACTGTATACAAAATAGTGCACGTGAACAGTAGCATGAACAAAACACATGAACAATTTCGAGAATAGTTACAGAACGCCAAAACCTTGCCTCAATAAAGCACTCGGTTTTTCTATGAATCAACTCTTCTCTTATTTGAGCACAATGACACACTCGTATAGATTATAGACTCTACTTTGAATAGTAAACAAGTTCCTAATTAAATTGGACCAAGCCCACACATAAAAACCCATAAGCTAAATAAGACTTACCTATAGACAAAATTAAACTCAATGCCCAAAATCAACAATTGCAAGTTACAAAAATACCCTTCACCCTCGAAAAACCAAATAAAATATAAGATAAAAATATTAATGACCTAATTAACTATCATGGATACTTATTCTCGGACCAAAAACAGTTCTTGTTTGGCTTTGCCTCAGGCTTCTAAAGAGGATACTTCTTCTCTAGCCATGCAATGTTTTGTGCCATCACTACCCCACCAAAAGGAAAGACTTTTAGTAGTAGGTATTAACTTTTCAGAACACAACCCTACAAATTTTTTGGTGTAAAATATTACAAAAACCATAAATAATGCAGACAACTTAAAATGCATACTGAAAGTCTAGCATATTCATAGCAGATGACATATCTACAAAATGTGTACAGATCTTTATATTACTCTTAACAGATTTAAGAAACTCCTCTAAACTAGGTAAAGACACATACCTCATTAGATTGTACTTTTAAGCATGCACGTAGGGCTGGATTCTCCAACTTTTGCAACAAGACGCCAAGACAAGGGAAACCTGGAAATTAAATTTTAAACTTTTTTGGCACATTTTCATGTATTACTTCTTTGAGTCTTTGAAATAAACTTGAGAAAAAAAGAGAGGGGTAAAATCAGTAATATGAAATAGATAAATAATAATAATTAACAGCACGTGTTACATGTGGATCACAGATTTTAAAGGCATTCATGCTACTGAGATCTACTACTACCATCACTCAGTTACATTTATCTTTGCTTCTGTCTAGTCTAGCACAAGCATTTGTGGTAAACATCATAAAGCAAAAATATGCAGACATTTGACCAAGTGTATAATGTCTATAACAAAAATACCTATGAAGAAACAACTTTACCATAATATGGCAAAGACAAGAAACATCAACTCTGGGTGGGGGAGAACAGAACACACGGGCCACTTATAAAGTGTAGAGGCTAAATCAGATTAGGAAGGAAAAATTCTTGTTTAAGGATAAAGTATAAAATTACAATTCATATATTGCTCTTACAACAATCCGATTGTCACTAAAGTTGAGAGGAATTGGAATAATCACTTTGAGGGTCATAAAATAAATTTACATCCCTAAAGTGATATGAGAGAAGTCTACGCTTTTGCTTTCTAGATGCTGTTGCACTATTAATCTTTGTTAAAATCCATACATTGATCTTGCAGAAAAGCACCCCAAATATGCCTCTTGTGTATATGCAAGTGAAGAAGAGATTCTCACCAGTGTATTTCCCATGCCTTTCATAGTCATTCAGAAAATGAGACACAACCGTAGTTGGAATTACATATCCAATATTCTCAGCCTCTTCAGATCTGTAAACCTAAAGGAAGTGTCTTGTAAAAAAACAATAGACCAGAAAAATAAGCATCTGGATATAAGAACAAGTGGTCTTTGCATAGACATGAGCAAAAGATATTACAAATTATCAGTCAACATAACTAAGAAAATGACTTGGCATGACAAGCATGTTGCATTCTGCCCAAGTTAGCAAGTGGAAGGAACATTACAATTAGAGATATGTATCCAAGGAATTTAAGCCCAACTAAACAATGAATTATTAACTTTGACAATGTGCCAGAAAATTTACCTGAAAAGCCACCCCAATGCACTCCCCCTGATCATTGAATGCAGGACCACCACTATTACCTAAAATCTAGCAAGTATAAGCAGTTGCTATCACAATGATATGGAATAATGTTTAGAATACCAAAAAGAGAAATGATATTCAGACAAAAAAAGAAGGGGGGAGTTGTAAAAATTGAGCTATTGAAATAACATCAATTGGAATGTTTCAACATGAAAGGATTACAGTTATAAATCTAAGTCTTCTACCAACCAGGATTTATTGCCGCATCAATTTGAATTCCCAACAAATCAGATGATCCATGTGCATATGATGTAACCTGATAATATAAAAATGGTAAGAAACTTGACATATAAACTATGTTCCAAGACAACATGACACTAGCATAATTGATGGCATCAAAAGTGACTAGAAATCAAACCTCTATACGTGATACTACTCCCTTTGTCACTGATATGGTGTCTCCTCCAAGGGGATATCCTACAACAGTTACTGCTTCCTGCTCAGAAAGCGGCATAAAGAGCAGTTTAAAATATTTTCCTAGAAGAGATGTTTACAGCAAGTACAAAGAAAATTTCCAAACTATGAATTAAAAATCTCAACAAAAAAAATTACATCTAGCTGGAAATTTTCACATTTTGATCATTTGAGCAAGTTAAATAACCTTGGCATAGGTGGTACAGAACCATGGCTCTAAGCAACTTTCAAATAAGAAATATGGAACTGTATTTAATCCCAGAATATTTTATGTCAATTATGGATTTGGTGGTCAGATATAGCTTCTAAAATCATGGAACAGATGTAACCTTTCTATAAGTTCAGAGGGGGCCATGAAGTAGATGCTAAATATTGGTTTTCAAAAAAAATTGTGATGTAATAAAGTTAACAGTTGTTTGGTTATACTACAGGAAATCATCCTTTCAATTAAGGTGAAGAACTCAACCCAATGCCTGTTGATTGATGAAAACTTCTTAATTGTGCAAATATTTATTCCTTAGCCACCTAGATTCATCAAGGTTATTACCACACTGATGGCTTTTCAAATCTTTGACTAAGGCAGTGCAAAATCACAGAGTGACCTAAATAGAAAAATAAAGAATAAGAAGTACATATGGTAGCATTCCTACAATAAAAAGGGGTAGTTTGGACCTGAAGACGTGGCAAGTGCCCAAAATTGAGTGGTTCTGCTCCTTCCCAAAATTCCTTACTTTCTACTGAAAGCAGAGCTATGTCACAATCAACACCCCTTGCTAAAACCTGTAAATAAGATCATTATGTATCAAGGTGAACAACTGAGGAAGCACTCAGTAAATTCCCAACAGTTATGCGATTGAAAATATCTTTTTATTTCATTTGCCAATGTGACAAGCAAATCATTTAAAGTTACATAAGTTCAAGCACATTTAAGTCCCTCAAAAATCACTAATAAAAAACATAGATCAAGCAACTTAGGAGTATAATACCATCTTACCAAAGTACAATAAGCACCATACCATCTTAAACAGAAAAACTCAAATAAAGCAACTCAGAAGCACTTAGCTTGAAATTTGTGAATTTAAAAGATTGGCAAGATTGAGTTAAACACTAGGACCACAAGTTTGATCTTGAATATGCCAGTCAAAGCACAACCATCTAAAAAAGGTTAATGGCTCTATATTGCCAAAAAATTAGCCAAAAGATCAGCTGTAAAAAAAATACTCATTGTGTTATTAAAGACAATTTTCATTCAAGAACATTCTACCCAATGTAATTCATTGCTTAGTTCAGTGTTCGTCTTTCATCTTTTCTTTTGACAATAAGCATCAATCCCAATGATTGTGCTTGACTTTAGTGCCTTTTGCTTTGACCCAACAATATAATTTTAAGAACCAAAATCCTTTTGATGAAATTGTAGGCGAGTGACCCATAAAACAAGCCACCAACACTCACATCCCTGGAATCCATTTTACTTCCAAGGAGTCCATTTATGCTCACTGTTGTACCAAACATAATACACCAATTCACAATGTTTAAGGACGCTAGAAACCATAAAGGTAATTTCTGAAGGAGCATACCTTAGCAACATATTTTGTATCATCTCCCCTTCTCTTCACTTTTACCTAAGATCATTGAAGAAATAGATAATGACATCATTGAATTCAGGAAACTTATACCAGAGCTTACATGGTAAATTAATCGAAAGATTAAAATAAAATAAATATATGAAATTTGACACAAAGTACTAAAAGTTTAAGATTAACAATGGAACTTGCTGATTTCTCGGCTAGTTGGTAAACTTAAGTATTTCAAGTTCCAAGGATCTAGCTCACAGTGAGAAATTGGGGCTCAGTAGGCAAGGTGCTGCATGTTTAGAATTGAATCCTCTCTACCTATTTCTAATGATAACAGGCAATAGCAGCTCCATATGCAAGGCACTGCATCCATTGTTTTAATATGAATTTTTTAAAGTTTAGACTAGTGATTTTTTAATAAGTAAAATTAATTCATTAAAAACGCACTACAAGGGCACAACCCATGTACACGAAATTCATTAATTAACAATGACAATTACAAAGATCTAGCATCTCACGAAGATTGAAAAAGGAAAACTTCCCTGAAGCATTCATACTCAAATAGAACTTGGTATATTTGGCAAATCAAATATATGGTCTAATAACAAACCATTCTAATTAGTTGCTGCAGAATGAAAGTTTCAGATCTAAGATTGAGAGTTCACACTGTTCAAAGCATAGCATTTCTCTTACTCCAAATACTCTAAAATGATAGTTAAGGCTAGTGATTTATGTACGACTGGTTTCAGGGCTATCATAATGTCCAGTTTTGACATCTTAGTACAATACCTGTGTATCATGTTCAACACAATGTGCATTTGTCAGAAGTTTCCCATCCCCGATCATAAAAGCACTGCATTTAAAAAATAAAAAAAAAATAAAAACTTATGAATTAATGAAACACGTTTTAATGATGGGCACAATGAATGCGCCACAAAAGTAACCACCTTCAACTCATTGAAAGTTTTTGAAAGATATTTCTACATTTTTCTGGAACAATTAATAGCTATATATTTTAAAACTTGCCTTCCAGTACTTGTAAACTGTCTTTGTTTTTGCCAAGGAAGGGAATAATCTGGGGCAGTATGGGTGCAGTAAACCTAAGCAAATGACATAGAACTAATAAGCAGAAAATAAATAAAACACAATTATGGGCAGATACTTCAAATGTTGAGATATAATTTTTTATTTATTAGCTAACTTACATATGCACCCAGTGGGTCTTGAACCCACAACCTCACCCTCCACCAAGCAGTTGCAAGGGAAGGGAGTGCCAATTGAGCTAAAGCTCATTGGAAAAACTTACAGCTCATGATTAATGAATTTCACAAATAATAAATTGAGTTTGTCTACACAGAGAGGAATTTGGACATCCATTAATTGCTCCTCTGAAAAGATATAACAGTGAGCCTCCACCCCACCGCAACAACATACAAAGAGTTAATAATATATCTTGACCAATTTAAAGCAGGAGCAATTTCTCTTAGAAATAGCTCAGGTAACATTCTTCAGTCATATTTGGAACATCATATAGCTGTTTTGACTAGAATGAGCGATGGGCTGTACACTTTTTTTTTTTTTTTTTTCAATAAGTAACTGTGCACTATTGGGACTCCCTAGAGCCAAAGAAGTGATGATAGCTTTATTGATTATCCCCAATATCCAATAAGCAATTTTTTTAGAAGAATGTAGAATATAAGTGTCAAAAGTATAGAGACAGGTGCATTTATCACAAGCCATGGGACACCAGATCAGGTTATTATGGTACTCCAAATCCGCATGAGCTTTGCATTAAGCATACACAATGTGAGCAAGGAAGTTACCACAATTAACTTGAACTACTCCAAACATAAATATGTGAAGGTACTTTTCATGGAAAGCTGGAAAAGTTCAAGAAAAGTGGGATGTAAGATGTCTAGCTCCATTATCATTTATCAGAGTAAATGAGTTGAAAAAAATTATTGAAAACTTTTACCTTCACAACAGCATTAAGAAAAGCTGCCTCTTGAAGATTCCCAGGTTGAACCTGAAACCAGTGCAATCAACTTGTATGATAAAATAGTGGAAAGATAAGATCAAGAATAAACTTGTTCAAATTGATTTGTAGAGGTTATAAAGTATACAAGAAAAAAATACAATAGAACAAGTGAATTTACAAAGCTTCTAATATATTATATAAGTAGGATCAATAGCTGTAGAAG
This sequence comes from Quercus lobata, assembly GCF_001633185.2. NCBI lineage: Eukaryota > Viridiplantae > Streptophyta > Magnoliopsida > Fagales > Fagaceae > Quercus > Quercus lobata. Next base: position 23,993,583 of record NC_044915.1, on the reverse strand, counting down.
CTGCAAACTAATAGATCCTGAGAACCAAGTTTTCTTAGTAAAGGCTCTTCGCAAGGAAAGGGATGCTTATAACATTAATTTCCTAACACTAGAAAATGCCAGGATGACATTTCATACACAAACAATATCAAACAACATGTCAGGTCATTAAGACAACCTTCTCCTAGAAAACTTTGTAGGAATCCTAAAGCCAAAATACATAACAATCTCCAGTAAAAATCAAGGGCTAGAGACTGTACCTGCTGCTCCTTCATATCAAACAGAATTTCCTTATTGTCTTTTCTTTGCGTGCCAAATGATTTAAAAGCTGATGATTGAAAACGTCCCACATTCCCTTTACCGCTATTTCCATCAGCATATGAACAAGGCCTTTCATCACTTGATCTTCTCGGTGTCTTCTTTTGGGGAACAGCCTCTTTCTGCATATAGTAAACCAAGATTCTAAAATTTAAACACAAAGGTGACTTTGAACTAACATTTGAATATATAGATCACAACATAAATGACACTAGCACAGAGGTTTCAACAATTCTTCTCTCCCTCATTTCCTCTTTACACTCTCTTGCAATAGGCATAAGAGATACAAAGGTCTTCAAGCTTTAAAATTTGGTTGAACCACATATTCTAAACACTTGAACCCTTTTTTTTTTTTGATAGGTAATCAAAAAACTATTATTAATGAGAAAAAAAAAAGGAAAAGTACAAGTTGTTCATGATGATGAACAACAAGAAATAATAGAACAAATAGCATAGCAAAACGAGTAATTAGGAAACTAAGCTAAGGGAAGACATAAACTCTGAGAGAGAAGAACAATCAGTAAAACCTCAACAACGAGACCACTCCAAAAGACTACATTGGTATAAAACCTTTAACTCATCCAACATCTTCTCATTATCCTCAAAGGAACAACGATTTCGTTCCAACCACATAATCCACATGAAGTTCCTTGGAACCAAATTCCAAATGTCCGAATTATGTTTCCCAAGCCACTGATGCCAACAAGATAACAAACCCGCCACTGATCCTGGCATAACCCAATGAATACCAAAAGCCTGAAGTGTAAAAGTCCAAAGGGAATGAGAAACAGGACAATAAAGAAGAAGGTGGTCCACCGACTCCCCATCACAACAACACATACAACACCAAGTAGCCAACGGGCGACCCCTAAGCATTAGATTATCCAAAGTGAGGATCCGACCATGTTTAGCAGTCCACAAAAAGAATGCCACTTGCCTAGGAATCTTTGGTTTCCAAACACCCTTCCAAGGAAACAAAGAATTCGAAGCACCCCAAATCGCATGGTAATAAGATCGGGTGTCAAACTTACCATCACCTTTAACCACCAACAAAGAGTGTCACTCCTATCACCCCGAGGAATACGAGTTTGGATAAGCTGGAATAGGGAATAAGATGCATCTAGCTCCCAATCTTCAAAAGCTTTATAAAACCTTAAATCCCATACTCTAACAGTACCCCCTTCTGGAATCCACAAAACCTCAGAGATACAAGCATCCTTGACCACTAAACACACATAGAGCTCAGGGTATTATCACCAATCCACCTATCGTGCCAAAAGCATATACGAGTGCCTTCACCCACTACAAAAGACAGATGCTTAGAGAAGCTCTCCCACCCTCCATTAATGCTTCTCCATAGGCCACACCCATGAGTCCTCCTGCACACTTTAGTACACCACCCCCCTTGACCCTCACCATATTTTGTGGAGATAACTCGCCGCCGAAGATGGGTAACTTCATGACCATATCTCCACAACCATTTTCCTAATAAAGCTTGATTAAAAGACACCACGCTTCTTATCCCCAAACCACCCATCTCGACGGGTAAACACCACACTTCTTATCCCCTTGACCCTCACCATATTTAAGGTTAAATTTTCTCTCAATGTTATCTTCCTAATGTCAATGTCCAGCACTTTCTTTTTTTTCTTCTGAACAACAGTTCTGAATTCCTCAAATGTGCTTTTTAATGGGGTAGCATCTTTAACTTATATATCACCAAGTCATTTTAAAAGAAAATATATTTAACTAACAAGTATTTCAGTATTAATCTAAGGAGAAACTAGGATAGTTGCCTTATCAATCTTGATAGGATCTTGCCCATTTTCTCCCATATAGGTGAAATTTTTAAACAATTTAGGATCTCCATTCTTCAAAAGGTTAAAGGTTCTTGTATAAGAGATAAAACAATAAGAACAACAGCAACAACACCTTAGTCCCAACATTCTAAGGTCAACCATGACTCTTCAACTGTCAGTCACATTCTATCCTATTCATAATTATACTCTTATCACTTGTTTTTATTTTTATTTTATTTTATTTTATGAACTGGAAAATTTTATTCAAAAGCAAAACTAATTATCACTTGTTTAATTAACATATCAAATTTTTACTACTTCTATTAATGTTATTCAAATAATAATTTTAACATATTTTGTACTAAAAAAATTGGCCTATTTTTGCCCATGTATGCACTTCCATCCACCATTCAAATTCAAGTTACTAAAAAAAATTTCATGCCATTTTACTCTAGTAATTTGATCCAAATTTAGAGACATTAATGCTCTAGGGACACAACATTTTTCAAAAATGTTAACATGACCTATCACCAACTGACATCACATTTTTATGGATTTTACTAACGTATGCCCTTAAGGCATCCATTAATAAACTATTGTAGGAAACTTTTTATGAAAAAATGAAAAAGTGACTAACCCTTTTTTATAGCTTTTTCAAATTCCCATAAAAAGTTTCTTAAAATGAATTATTAATATAATGACATTTTTTTTATACAAGTACACAGACTTTTTTAATGCATGATTAATCACAAGAAGCCATGTCAGAGTAGTAAAAAAGTTGTGAAAAATGTACCCCTAGTCTTACTGATTTAGAAATTACCTATCTATACTATTTTGTTTTAGAGATATATTTGAACAGCTCCAATCTTCAAGTAGTCTCATCAACATATACAATGTCATACACTCTTTCTACATACCATACACATTGACACTATAAATAAACCAACACAAAATTTGAAAACAACAATAATAAATTAACACTTGCATTACTTCAATAATGTCATTCTACATGGCCTAAGTGCAGAGAAAACAGAGTCATTGACATGAATGTATTGGGGAGAAAGAGAGGGAGGTAGGGTTTTACTTCTCTGTGGGAGCGGGAGCCATTTTTGGGATTCGAAGAAGTGCGGCTGTGGCTGTGGCTGTGATTGGAAGAGATGGAGCCAATGGATGTGCGCGACGTGGAGAAGCGGTGTTGGGAGGCGGCGGCGGCGGCAAGAGAGTAACGGGATTTAACGGTGGAGCTCAGCGCAGAGAAGCAGCAGATCGCAACTGTAACGGCCATTTTTAACTGAAAAAATATGAAGCTCGGAGCTCCTACAAACTGAAAACAAAGACTGAAACTTTTAAAAGTACTTTCAATTTTTCCTTATCCTCTAGTTGGTTGGTACTGAAAGTGGATTAGGTCACTGCTTTTTGATCAATTGGGCCAAAAAAGAAGCCCATTTGGAATAAACAGGTAGGAGTGGGCTTAGCCCAAGCCCAATTTAAAATCATACGGACCTTTTACCCCGCCCCGGGTTGTTTACATTACGTAGACTTAACGATTGGGACGTAGGCTTTATTGTTGTTGTTGTAGTAGTATTAAGTAGACAAATAGAGTTTCTAGAAATCGATCAAGAGTCCTCCCTGTGCAATGGGCTAGAACTAGAAGTGCCATTCGAGCTGTGAAGCTTTTCAATGGGACGAAGTCTCTGTTAGTTCAAGAAAATAAAGCATTGCTATAAGATTGAACGGTGTTTATTGAGTAGAAAACAAAGTTTAAAAAGAGGGAGAGAACTATCTTTTGCTGCAGCCCATAAACCCAACCGGGCTCCTAGTGGTATTGAAATATAAAGCATACATTAATTGGGCCTGAAGTGAGTCCTGTTTAAGCAAGTACTAAGCCCTGGTTGAATCCTATGCATATAATTAGCTTTTTGCTTCCGACTACCAAAAAAAAAAAGTTTGTTTTCCTTCTAATTGCCTATTGCCTATTGCCTCACCAAAGAATGCAGACAGCCAGAGAAGAAAATAGAAATTTGGGTTCAATAGCAGGATTAAAACGTACTGGATTAACTAACCTCCAGTATTTTTTTTAAAAGAATCTCTTTTTATTTTAATAAGAGATTGTCACATCATTTACTAACTAAATAAAATGTGAAAATTAAAACTCACTACTACTTGCCATTTTATATATATATATATATATATATATTTTTTTTTTTTTAAAAACATGTCCACTTAAAAAAGTATCGGAAGTAAACCAAACCCAAAATGCACAACCTTCTCACCTTGAATTGAAGAATAATAAATTATCCTGTTGTACTTAATTACTTGTTTAGTTGTTTATGCATAATTTACAAATAGCAACTGATCATGCATAACTTGTAACTTCTTACATCTTAATATAGTTAATGAGTTGCAAATAGCAGTATGGTTTAATGGCACTGTCCAATTCTTTCAATAAGGTGAACTTGGACTTGAATCTTCCACTCTCACTTATTATAAGAAAAAGGGAAAAACAAAATGTATAATTCTTATCTTGATTTCATTGACCTTAATTATGCCACGATTCATGAGATCAATTTTACGAGCAAGAATACAAATTTATGAGTTATGACATGTCTGAGCCATCAAATTGACAACCAGTAACCGCTCTTTCATGCATAAACTTTATTGTCTTTTAACAACATATAGAAATCATCTATTTCACCAACTGCAATATGTCATATATCTGATTTAGTTACATTCTAAACTTTATTTATTTTACGAGAAAAGTATAAAGAATATGTGGTAAATTATGATTGGTAGAGTATAAAATGAGATAGATTTTATGCTTTAATCTATATATTACTAAAAGTTGAAGCATAGCATTTAATATTGCTATGCTCAAGTTGAGCCACATCAACAGCTATGTCATTACTTTTTTTTTTTTTTTTTTTGAATTTGTCCTACAATTTAGAAATAGTTTTTCTAAATTTAAAAATCCTAATAAAAAGAAAATAATTTCCAACCCTATCTCTTTCACGGTTACAATTTTAGACGGCAACCATTTTTGTATTTCACGGTTAGTAACCCTTTTTGTTCCAGGGTTACAATCTCAAGTGGCAACCCTTCAGCTTCCGAATGCTAAAGTTTGGCTTTCTAACTCCTTCGTCTCTTCCTCTCCTCACACTATATTAATATTGGAAATCTATATCTATCTATATATAATATAAAACACCACTCCTTATTGTACCAGCTACGTTTACATTTAAAACAATTAAAAACAAGTGACCTTTCATTACTGGTTTAAACGTTTTGATATTCTTAGTAACATTGGTGGTTAGTAGCCTATGTTAATTTAAAGAAACAATGTTCTGATTCATTAGAACGTTCTGAATCTTGGGTAGTATTTACAAACCCGTTTCACATTCCTAACCATAAAATTACTATATATATATATATATAAAATCCTAGCAGTTTACAGATATCTTTTCTTTTTTTCTCTATATGCTCCTCTCTTTGTTTCTCTTTCTCACTCTCTTCTGAAAGCCTTCTTCTCTCTAGGCTGCCTTATGATACCTCTTAAAGAACAAACCATTCTGGATTAATGGGAAAGTCCCTCTCCAGTTTCTGCACATCCAAGGGAGTGTTGCCCCAAAATTTCCCAGTTCAATTTCTAATAGTGGTTTTTGTTCTTATATTATTGCAATTTTAATGTGGTTTCCTTCCCTTTGTAAATTTGGATTTTTGTTTAAGGTTTTTGTGTAGGCACTGATTTGTGAGCATTTGATTTACAGATAAATTTAAAATTCAAAAGGAATTTTTTTTTATAATAATTTTTATTGGGTTCCATTAGGGATTTCAAGTGTATTTGAAAGTTTAGAGAAAACTAAGAAATATGTACGTTTTTTTTATGATTCATTTATGGTGGCTTTGTGCATTAACATTAAAGTTTGGGAATTTCTCTACAAATTTAAAAGTTTTCATTGAGAATGAATTTGGGTCTAATTTAGAGGTGGCTTGGTGTTCTTGAGCGTAAATTTGGAAATGAATTGTGGGTATGTGAATGTGAGGTCATAGCTTGGAGATTTTTACTGATTTGCTTGAGTATCGGTTGTGGGATTGAAATTGAACTTGGACTTGGTCCTAGCCATTTGGTATATAATTTTGAAAGACAATTTTAGGCTTTGTGAATTAGAGGGGTTGATGTAATACAAAGATGCAGAGATAATAGAGTGTGCAACTGAATGGGCAATCTTAATTGATTTCCTTACTCCCTGCAGAAATATACTCCTAGGGCAATCTTAATTGAGGCTAAATTACTTGAAATAGAGATCATGTCTATTGATGAAATAGAGAAGCAGAAGCAAAGCAGAAAAAAGTACTATTATAACGGTTAGCCTTTTCCATTGGTCACCATCACTATTGTGCAAGCATATAAATCCTCTTGAAGCCAACATTTTATGGCTTTTCATGCTTAGCAATTCTTCTTTTGATGTAAATAGTGAAGATCAAAATCTTATTGCTTCTAATAGGAGGTATCAACATTTTTCTAATTTGTAGATTCCACTATTCTAAATATTCTTTAGGTATTGGAAATATTGATTTCCTCTATTGCAGCGCCTCTAGATTAACCAAGTTCTATTTCTTGGTTATATCTGCTAGGTGTTCGACAAAATGCCTCTAAGAGCAACTGGTTTTACATGACATTTTTGCACTTATGTTAGTTTACAAGCCTATACAGGTGTTGGGATTATAGTATAGATTAACTGTCATGAACTATTTGATGATGACCTACTAAGTTCTATATTTATGTTTATTTACTTTTATTTATCACAATAATCATAAATATCTTAGACATTGTACCTAAGGTGTGCATTTCTGAATCATGCAGACTAGGGATATGTTGTCTTGGTTTTGAATAGTGGAAATATAATTGTTTGGACTATCTAATGTGTTCATTCGCACACCTTTTGATTTATGTTTGGATTGTGCATTCTTGGTTTTATGCTACATTCTAATTTTAGAAATTTTCTCGAAATTAATAACTTTTAAGATTTTTTTTCCAATTTGTGGGTTATTCGTTTATTAATAGATATAAATCACGTCAGATGTCAAAACTCATGTACAAATTAGTCCTCAAATCTCAATTGATTACATCCAAAATGTAATTCCTCATTATTCAAGTTGGCTTGGGCTGGCTATATATATATATTTGGATTTAGAAAAACGCAAAGGTGTTTAGTGGCAAAGTATTGTTAGGGGAAGCTATGTTGTATCTATTCAATTGTAAAGTGTTTAGTTCGTCATGGGCATAATTTTTGGTTTGATTCAAGTTGTAGTAATTTTAATACTATTTTATCCAAAAGTTTTTCTCTTTCCAAGGTTCTGTTTTCTTTGTATATCAAGTCAAGTTTTTCTCTTTATGATGTTAGGCATAAAGAAAATGGCAAGTTAAATTCTACTACAAGTCTCTAATATGCCAATAGACCTTCACATCGCTATGCTTTCTATTACTAACTTCACTAACGTAACAGAGCTGTTTGGAAGTAATCTTTAAGGGACAAAGTATAGCTACAAAATTGATTGTAGCGTTAGACTACAAACTCACTCAATATCTTTTTATTGGAGGTGAATTTTGAAAAATCCACCATTGGATTACGTCTTCTTTTTATATCCTCCATGTTTAAAAAATTTCAAGAAAATTTCAAGAAAATTAAAGATCAATAGCTATGTCATCAATAAATTTTTAAATTGCAAGTTTTTGTAATTTAAAATTATGCATAAAATATAAGATTATAGATTATATAGTAAATAATATCCGATTAACACGAAAATTGACATGTGTATTAAGAGCATAAAGAACATGTAATTCAACGGTTAGATTTTCAAAATATGTAGTAATATTTATTTTATTGAGTGAGTTTGTAGCCTAAAGCTACAACCAATTTTGTAGCTAAACTTTATCCATCTTTAAGTTATGATATGATGAGTGGAATCCTATTTTACATTCAAAAATATTTTTTGGCCACTCTTCACACACATCATTTGATCAACATGAACTAAAATTCTTGCTTGCTTAGCGTTGATTTCATTGACTACAACCATAAAAAAAAGGACAACATGGTCCAGCTGAGAAGGTTGCTGTTGTAGCTCTTTCTAAATAATTTTTTTTTTTTTTTTTTAAAAACTCATTTTCTCTTTTAATTTTTCCCCCATAAAATCTAAAATATCTGTGATAAGAGAAGTTAGAAAATATATGTGATTGATGATAGTATTAACAACAATGTATGATATATGGTACCTCCAATGCATAACGGATGAATATTAAAACTTCATTTTCACGGGAGTATTGGTACATTTGCAATTTAGTATTGTTGCTAACCGTGCAATATCACTTTTCTTCTAATGCATGCATAAGTTTAGTTTCCATGTATAATGTATTTTAGATTGTGTTTGGCAAGGAATGATGAAAAATTAGCTGCTTGGAAGGATCGTGGAGCCAATGTTTGCATCAATTACAAGATGGAGGATTTTGTTAAAAAGGTGAAGGAAGAAACTGGTGGAAAATGTATTTACTCTAATATTAAAACCTCACTTTTTTTCAACTACGGATTAGTGAAACTAAATAATATGGTTATTATTTTGTTAAGTAGACATTTTCATACGAAGGTCTTTTTTATTGTTTGTTATTGCCAAGGAAGTTAATAAGTTATTTCCTTTTTCAAAGCATATAAGCTGTACTTTTGGGAGTATCTAGGGTACCACTAAGGGCTTGAAAACAACTTTTGGTTGCTCTTTAGGACCATGTTTAACTTTGCCTTGAGGTGAAAAATGAGACTACATCATACAAAAATACAATTCCTCTATAGAATGTACAGCAAAGTAATGAAGATTTCCATCCATGAGAAGTGGAAGCATACAAGCATAAACAAATTATTTTTGTATTTATCTGTATGTAGTTTTTGTTGTTATATTATTGCAAATTTAATGTGGAAATTGTTATATGAACCTATGCAATAACCCTCAAGTTACTATTAACCTTGATTTATTTGTTTATATATACTCTAGAGATAACATATAATATTATATTATGTTAATATGAAATTAATTGACTTTAATTTATTGTATAATATATTAAAATATAATTTCCAAACTTTCCTGTGCATAACACGGGTTAGCAACTAGTAAATAATAATAGTTGTGCCACTTATCAAGACCTCTACTCATCAGTCATAAGAATACGATGGTCGTCTCCATTTAAAGTGAGATAGAAATAGTGTATTCCACGGTTAAAGAGTTGTATTTTTTTATATCCAAATGTGTTTATCATATCACGATGTTATAATATTTAATTTCAATATTGAAATAGATCTATTTAAATTGAGTATTTTAAATTTACCATACTTAAATTTAAATCTTGAAAATATATTTTAAATTAAAATAGAGACTATATATCATTTTCCTCAATTGATCATACTGATATTGGTCCTGAGACATTTATGTTGAAAGGGTTCAAGAACATAAAACTTTTAGGACCATACTAGAGCTAGCGAATCATGATGTTGCCCTCTTAATTAATTCATCGAGTAGATCAGAGTTCATAAGAATAGTTGTGCATTGATTATAGGTCATCATATCACATACTGACACCCATAAAATGAACCAAATGGCAACACATACAAACACATATATTGACAATATTGTTAAGATATCTAAATCCAATCTTAGTCAAGGTTCAAATCTGTTATATTATCTTCGGGAATGTCAATAAAAGATTGAAGTTCTTGCAGGAGCGCCTCCATCAGCTTGAGGTACAGAACAAGCTACATGAGATTGCAAAGGAAATTAAAAAAATGAGGAAGGAAATAAATGAGATGTTGGCTACAGAAGAGGTAATGTGGAAGCAAAGATCGAGGGCACTTTGGCTCAAGTTTGGGGACAAAAATACAAAGTTCTTTCATGTGACAGCTTCACAGAGATGGAGAACGAACAAGATTGAAGGGCTTGACGATGAAGGAGTGTGGTTGGACAGCCAAGATGACATTGAGAGGGTGATTCTGGATTACTTCACTAACATTTATAGCTCGGACCATCTGTCTTCTTTGAAGCAAGCTTAAGGGCAATGAGTCAGAGGGTTACTCCAAAGATGAATGAAGCATTACTATGTGAGTTCAGAGAGGATGAAGTCAGTTTGGCCTTGAACCAGATGCACCCTACCAAAGCCCCCGACCCGGACGGTATGTCACAATATTGGGATGTTGTCGGTCCTAGTGTAGTAAACAGTGTGCTTCAGACCCTTAGAACCGAGGTGATGCCTAATGATTTAAACGAGACATTCATTTGTCTCATCCCTAAGGTAAATTGTCTGCAAAAGATTACGGAGTTCCGCCCAATTAGCTTATGTAATGTAGTATACAAAATAGTGTCCAAAGTACTAGCAAATAGGTTGAAGAAAATTCTGCCTGAGGTGATTAGTGTGTCCCAGAGCGCTTTTGTTCCCGGAAGGCAAATTACAGACAATGTATTAGTGGCGTTTGAGACAATGCAGTGTATAGACCAACGACGAAAGGGAAAGAAATTATTAATGGCGATAAAACTCGATATGAGTAAAGCCTACAATAGAGTGGAGTGGGCCTCTTGGAGGTTATGATGAGGAAATTGGGTTTCAGTGAGAGATGGATTGGGCTAATGTTGATGTGTGTAACAACAGTATCCTATTTGGTGCACATAAATGGGGAGCCAAAAGGAAAGATTATACCAATGAGGGGGTTGCACCAAGGCGATCCTATCTCGCCTTACCTCTTCCTATCTTGTGTGGAGGGGTTGACTGCCATGCTTATAAAAGAGGAGAGTGAGGGCTTGATTAGTGGAGTTTCGGTCTGTAGAGGGGCACCACGAATTTCTCATCTCTTGTTCACCAATGACTGCATCATCTTTGGAGGGGCAAGTGTTGATGAAAGGAATAGAGTGCTCAAGGAGTTAGCTGACTATGAAAAAGAATCAGGGAAAAAATTGAATAAAGAGAAGACATCCCTTTTCTTTAGTAGAAATACCAGCAAGGAGATACAAAGGGAAATCAAAGAGATCTTTGGGGCTCAGATTATCCACAAGCACGAAAGGTATTTGGGGCTGCCTACCCTAGTGGGGAAAGGTAAAAAGAAGGCTTTTAGTCACATCAAAGACCAAGTTGGAAGGAAAATTGTAGGATGGAAAGGAAAACTTTTGTCGAATGCGAGTAGAGAAATCCTGATTAAAGCAGTAGCCCAAGTGACTACAACCTACACTATGAGTTGCTTCAAGCTCCCAGATTCCCTTTGTCATGATCTTAATTCAATGGTGAGCCAATTTTGGTGGGGTAGAAAGATAAGGAGTGAAAGATGACGTGGACTTCGTGGAAAAATCTATGCCGACCCAAATCGGAAGGGGGAATAGCGTTTAAGGACCTAAAAGCGTTTAACTTGGCTCTTCTCGCAAATCAAGGTTGAAGGATAAGCAAAAATCCGACTTCTCTCACCCATAGAGTGTTTATAGCAAAGTATTTTGCGGGGTGCTCTTTTATGGAAGCACAAGTGGGGAGGAAGCCCTCTTATGTGTGGCGAAGTATAATGGCAGCAAAGGAAACGATTGAAATGTCATCAAGGTGGTGTGTTGGCAATGGCAAAAAAGTGGAGATTTGGCATGATAAGTGGATTCCAACCCCAGACACCTTTAAGGTAATCAGCCCCCAAGGACTGAATGTGGAGTTGGTGAAGGTTGCGCAACTCATCGATGGGGATACGGGAATGTGGAAGGTGGATCTAATCAAGGAAACATTCCTTCCCCATGAAGCTGATGTCATTATCGGAATGCCTTTGAGTTCTAGACTTCCAGAGGACTCCCTGCTCTGGGCTTGGTCAAAGAATGGCAATTTTACATTAAGGAATGCGTATGGGCCGGGTGGCCCTTAAGGTACTTAAGAAAGCAAACTCGACTAAAGAAGTAGGAGATTGCTCAGATAAGAAGAAGATTGTTGGGCTATGGAAGTCAATTTGGAAGCTTCAATGTCCAAACAAAATAAAACATTTTCTATGGAGGGCATGTAAGAACATTATCCCAACAAACTTCTGCTTAGCCTCAAGAAGAGTGACTTCGAATAGTAACTATGGTTTATGTGGTGACTATGGATCAACTGGCCATGCAGTATAGGATTGCATTGTAGCTTCGGAAGTATGGAAGGAAGTGGGCCTCAATCTCCCTAAACTGGATCACCCCATGAAGGACTTTATTGATATGGTGTGGTCGCTAAAAGAGAGGGAAGGTGTCTCGGATTAGGAGTTGTTTGCTATCACTGCATGGATGGTGTGGAACAACCGGAATGTATTCAATCACGAGGGGAGGTGCAAAGATCCTAAGAGAATTGCAATGGAAGCCAGGGAGTATGCGAAGGAAGTGGGCAAGGAGCCACAAGCCCCTGGTAGAAATAAATGGTGTCCACCTAGACCTGGGAGGTATAAAGTTAACATTGATGGGGCAGTGTTCACAAGCCAGAGAAGCAACGGAATCGGGGTGGTAATCCGGAATGAGAATGGACAGATTATGGACGCGATGAGTAAGAAATTGCCCCTCCCATTAGGGGCTTTGGAAGTGGAAGTGTAGGCAATGGATGAGGAGATTGTTTTGGCTCGGAACTTAGGATTGTGGGAAGTTGAATTAGAGAGTGATGCTCAGGTTGTAGTAATAGTAGTCACAGGAGCAGACCCAGGGCCAAGCTCAATTCTGAAGGTTGTGGAGGGTATAAAAATGGGACCGAGTTCCTTCAAGTATTGGTCAGTAAGCCATAATCACAAACAGATTAATAATGCTGCACACATTATGGCTAGGGAAGCGATGAGTATTCATGATTGTCAAATTTGGGTGGAAGACACCCCCTACAATAGCAAACCAAATTCAGTTTGTTGTAATTTGTGAGGACAGTTTGTCCTAAGTAATGAAAGAAGTTGTGATTTTACCATTAAAAAAAAAAAAAAAAATCTGTTATATTATATAGTTTTTTTTTTTTTTGATAAGTATTATATAGTTTCTTAATTGTGACCTAATTAATAATATTTGTACGTAGTATAAGTAACTCTAATCCTATTTGTAGAGCAATTAGTACGTGCAACTTTAGGATAATATAGGATTTAGCCTTTTACAATTTACAACTTGCACTCTTTAATTCCTTGAATAAATTGTAACCAATAATAGTTGCCCTTCGATCATAGTAGCCTTATCTTCTAGCTTCAATGTTGGGAACACAACTATCTTGTACGTTTTATTTCATATTAAGTTCAATACATATATTATAGATTAGTATTAGAAATAGAGTAGTCTCTTGATGTTCACTTTTCATAAATCCAATACATATTTCATTTGTTGTGGGTTTCAATTAGCTTAATTTGTAAAAAAAAAAAATTATTTTCAAATTTAGCGTATATTGAAAATTAATTAGCGTCTAATATAATAATAATCATGCAACCATGTTAAAAGTCTATGTTATTTATCTTCTTTTTTTTTTTTTTTTTTTTTTTTTTTGCTAAATGAAAAAAAAGGAGGTCTTCGGTGTGGGCTCATCGAGTTTATACCACGTGACGGCAATGGGTAATACCACATGTACCACATAAGTTTTGTTGAGACTATTGCTTGAACCGCTCCTCTTTAAGTGCTAGGATAAAGACTCCTACCATCAAGCCACACCCCGTGTGGTTTATCTTATTTATCTATGTATATAAACATCTTTCGTTTAATAATTAAACCAACTTTTTTTTAGAGAATTTCAATTTATGGCGTTCGTTGCTGATGATAGTTTTTTATCATCAGACCAAAACATCAATCAGTTTTTGGTGTAGGCAAATATTGAACTCCAGATCTCTTATTCAACCATCAGAAACTTTGCCGTTTGAACTAACTAGAACCCACTAATAATTAAACCAACTTAAATTAACAGTCATGGAAATTTTAGTTCTAAAACTCAAATGATTAAGTCTATAATAATAATTATTAGCAATCAAAGTCAATTAGAGCATCCACATTAGTGATATTAAATAGCTATATTTCTATTTTTAGCACCACCAATACTTAAAAAGTATGCTCCAGTGGTGTTGCCTTCTTGCTACAGTACATAGCCATAAATAGCAATGTATTGTAGCAAGAAGCTAAAAAAAAATTAAATTTCTCTCTCTTCTCTCATTAAAAAAAATATTTTCTCTTTTTCTTTCTTCCCCTCTCTCCAGCTTCTCTCTTTTCTTCTTTTTTTCCTTCTCATTTTTTTTTCTCTCTAGCGGCTCCCTCATCTCCTTTCTACTTTGCCAATGCCAGCCAGCTCGCCAGCCCATCTTGTCGACCTACAGACCCATCCCGCTGAGACCCCATCTCCCCAGACCCATCTCGCTAAGACCCCATCTCCCCAAGCCCCATCGTCGATTTGTTACCCAAGCCCCATTGCCACCGAGTTTGTGCTAGATTTGTGTTTGTGAACTGAGTTTGTGTTTGTGTTTGTACTGGGTTTCCGCCAAGTTTGTGTTTGTGTGTTGGGTTTGTGCTGATTTGGGGTTACTAGGTGCTAAGTTTCACATTGGTGGTGAAGGTGGTGCCTGAAAACAGTGAAGAATAAGAAAAAAATAAAAAAATAAATAAACTATTTAATGTAATAGATATATTATTTTATTATCTTGAAAATTAAAATAAAATCAATGATTTTGAATGTTTTGAAAAAAAAAATATAAAATAAATAAAATAATTTTTTATAATACCAAATAACTAAAAAAAAATACCCCCACAATGCTCACATGGCCAATTACTTTTATAATCTCGAGTGAAAGGCAAACATTGTCATAAATATATGGTACAAGTATTACTCTTCTTTGTTTCTCAAAAAAAAAAAAAAAAGTATTACTCTTCGAAATAGACAAGGCATGTTAGGTAAGGAACCCCATGTCCTTCTCTGTACACCTTCTTGCAGTTGAGTAGAGTTGCAGAGACGGTCGGGCAGCAAGAGAGCAAGAGAAAAGTAACGGCGTTAACCTGTTTACGTTTGGGAAATGGAAACGACGTTTTAGGCTTTTAACAAACCAAAGGAATATTCTTTTGGTTTGTTAAAGTCGCACTGTTCCACTGGCTTCTTCTTTTTTGGGTTAATATTGCAGTTGAACTAATGTTTGTTCAATTTCTAATATTTCACTGCTTTTTTTCTTTTCTTTTCTTTTTTTCTTTTTTTCTGTGAATGCGTAAAACTATAGTAGTTTTGCTACATTTTTTTTTTTTTTGGTTTGTCTAATACACACTATTTTACATTATAATAAAATATTAATACAATTTCAATATATATATTAACACAACAAATCAACACAATATTTTCACAATTGTTGAGGTGTTAATTCTTTATAGATCAAAATAAAATAATAAAATATCATGCTGGAACCAACCACAACTAAAAATAAAGGTATTGTGAAAAGAGAAATATTACATCCACAATATTTTTCACAACACTTTCATAACAAATCATAGGTGGTAAATTATTATTGGTTCTAATTTAAACTTACTAATGAAACTACTTTTTTGCCCACAATAACAACCTATAACAGCCTACAACTTATATTTGTTGTGAAAATATTGTGAACATAACATTTTTCTTGTGAAAAATGTTAAGACATCTAGTTGCATGTCGTTACAATATTTTCAAAACCACTGAACTTTCAATTCTTTACAAGTTAAAATAAAATATAACAAAATTATAAAAATATTATGAAAATGTTGTGTTATTCTGTTATTTTTTTAGAAATTTTTTGTTGGTTTAGTCAATTTTGTTGAGCCAAAATTTATTGTTTCATATACAGTTTTCTTGGGTTAACCTTTTTTTTTTTCTTTATATACAATTTTAAGTAAAAACACATAGTTTTACACACAAAAACAAAAAACAAAAACTTAGGTTAAAAACACTTTTCATCCTTTATGTTTAGGTTAGTTTAAAATTTTTTCTTAAACTTTAAAATCAAGCAATTTTTCCCTTAATATTTTGAAAAAGAGCAAATATGTCATATTACTATCCTCTTAATTAGACCCTAAAGAAGGCTTATGATCTTAAAATATTTTATTGTATAACGTCTAAAATACTCCTACTAAATTTTAACATCCCAAAATTTTTTTTCACGTATTTTGAGTTTTATATGGTAGTAATTCTTGAAAAGTTGAAATGATAATATAAGGTGTTTAATTTGTTATCTAAAAAACATTGATTTTCTTAGTTTAAATTTTTGAAACTTATAATTTATCCAATAGAAAATTCGATGACACATACCTTTTGTTATTTTATTTTATTTTATTATTTTCTTAGCAAAACTTAGTTGTTTATTGTTAAAAGATGATGATATTCGTTATCATTCTTAGAAGTTTTTAGTGAGTGGATATATTGCCTTTAGTAAATGGGTACTAAAAAACTATTATAGTAAAATAGATATTTATATGTTAAATAGTTACCCTAACTTTGTATGTGATCAAAATTCTTTTACGAATAAGATTAGCTTTTTATGATATAATTATCAAAATTTTTAAAATTAATGTTTCTTTTGATTAATGTAAGTTTCTATGTACTTTAAAAATTAAATGATTTATATTTTTATTTTTATTTTGTGATATAAATAAAATTTAGAATTGACTTTAATCACTACTCTTTTTCTACGGCAAACACGTACTACCCTAATTAGTTTTTAAAAAAACAAGAATATAAATGTGGTCATATATTAGTTAATTAATTAAAAAATATATTATATTTATAATATTTTTACAATAAATCATAAATGAATAAGATACTATCACGTGTCTACATCTTAACGTGTATAGTGCAAAAATAAGAATTTGACCCAAGTTGAATCTAACTATTTTTTTCCCTATATATGATTATTCGTTTGTTTGTGATTCGTTACGACAATATTAACAAAAAAAAATTCCTAATTAAAATGCCACCTTAAACTTAATAGAGCCGCCTTTGCCATTAAATTTGAATGTACCACCCAGCATGCTTGTCGTTTTCACCTTGAAACCCATGCAACCTCTTCGTCCTTTCCGCTTCAAAAACCAAAAACCTCTCTCTGTCTCTCTCTCTCTTACCATAGGAAATATAGCCGAGTCCTACTACTACCAAAGAAAAGGAGGCTCTCTCTCTCTCTCTCTCTCTCTCTCTCTACCATAGGAAATATAGCTGAGTCCCACTCCTACCAAAGAAAAAGAGGCTCTCTCTCTCTCTCATTTGTGGTGGGATGTACCAAATGACCAATGAGATAAGGTTGACATATTTTTGGAATCCAAATAGGCAAATAGTGACGAAAATAGGGTAATTAATAACTTGAAAACTTGAGGCCTGAGGGTCTATATATGATAATCAAATGTTTACTAATTAAACCCCATTTAGGCAATTAATTAAGAAAATTATGCTAAGATAGAGAGCTACAGCCAATGGTTCAATACCTAGCCTGCGGCTCATGATTTATATGAAACAGTCAAAATGTTTTAATGACTTCAGACTCTTCACTATTAGACTAGGCCGTGATGTAAATATATCAGTTTGCTATGCATAACCATTGTCCCAAGATGACACTTGGATCGTCATTAAAATCGCTGGGTATAACAAAGTTAATTTGGTTAAATTTCACAACTAAAAACCACTTTTTTTTTTTTCGATTTTAACCATCCACGTTTTACAATACGCATGCATTTTACTCTTCATTTTGGGATATATCCAATTAAAAATTTAAAAAATAATTATATATATTTGTATATATTTACAACTTGTAGCTAATGGATGTAAAACCAATTTTGTTAGTAACTGACTATAATTTGGCTATAAAAAAAAAAGAAGAAGAGATATTTAAGGGTGGGATATGAATGCATGCTCTATATATTCTTTATGCACATGATTCGCCTAAAAGTTGGGTTAATTAGTCAATTTGTTGCAGCTTAATTAATTTATAAATTAAGAGAGTGTTGGTTTCTTCCCATCCAAAAAAAAAAAAAAAGAGTGTTGGTTTCTCGAGGTACACCAGTTTAAAACTTTGTTTTTTCTTATGTATAAGCACAATTTAATCAAGCCTCAAATTTATTTTTATCTCATTAAAACAAGCTATAACCACCTTCTTCTTCTTCTTCTTCTTCTTCTTCTTTTTTTTTTTTTTTATTATTATTATAAATTTAAGGGCTATGTAAGCAATAACAAACATACGCTTAGTCCTTTTTTGTTAGGACATTTTGATTTGATTTAAAAGATTTTATCAATTAACTTGCTTGAAAGCTTGAGACAATAACAAAACTCTTACTTTTGGGGGTGGGGGTGGAAGCTCTCCGGTATATATAAGAATTAAATATCTTTTTCTGGTAATTAATATGTTTTTGCTAAAAGCAACTACATATTTAGAGGTTAACCCAAGTTATAATCTCTATATATAATCATCACATATAGTTGGTACTTGGTACTGCTCCATAGAATATCTAAATTTAATCAATATGTTGGGTTAAAATAGATTGATTCCGGTTAATTAATTCAATTACCCAAATTGATTAATTAGGTTAAATTACATGCAAATAGTGGAGGCACCAACAAATCACCCAATAAATTAAATGTAATGGAAAATAAATTAACACGGTGATTTGTTGACAAATGAGAAAAGCCTCTCGCAAGGCAAAAACTCTACTGGGTGAATTTAAGGTCACCACTCCTAAGAATCCACTAATCAATACTCAAGTGATTACAAGTATAAAAAATCTTACCACTATCCTAGCCTATCCCAAAATACCAACATATAGTTGAACATTTGCTTCAATACCCAATTGAACTTGATCTTGTAGTAGACTCTTTATTTTGCACAAATCTCTAATCTGTGACTAACTCCTTTGCACGAATTCTAGTACGTGACTAAATCTAATAACTTGATTTATTGTTGTTGGCTGCAAAGTTCTTCACTTCATAAGCGATGAAAATCAGAAAGTACTTTATTACAAAACCTTAAGACATACAAATGCAATAGCTTTACACAAAGTATATGAGTTATAGGTCTCTATTTTCATACTTGATGACTTTTAAAATAAGCCTTATATATGACTAGGGTTGTAGAGAGATCGTAATTCTGAAATCGTAATTCTCAATAGATTGAGCTTGTGTCGAGTTTCCTCATTAATTCTCGATAGTAGCTAGTGTTGAGTTAGTGTCGAGCTTTAATGAAACAACTTTTTTTTTTCACTTATTTCTTGAATCAAACTTCATATCTTTGATGATACCACTTGATATGTTTAAACAACATACTTCTTGATACATTAAACCCAACTTAGATCTACCCAATTATAAGTAAAGTGTGTTTTGTCAAATGATTAGCCAATTACATAAAAAATAAGACCCTAACACAATGTTATAGGGTGGTCCTATGAGAGCAAATTAGCTTAGAGGTCCATTATCCTATGTTTTTCCTCAAAGTAAAGATAGACAAAGAAGATAAATGTTATGATGCATAGAACGCCACATGAGATAGATAAAGAGGGGAATATATCGATTGATTGAATTTGAAGAGAATATAGTAAAAAGGAATGGAAAAGAAGTAATTCCCATGTTTTATTTTATTCTTTTATATGCATATTTTTCAAGAATGAGAAAAATATTAAATAATTTACAATTGAAATAAAGATGAAATATTTATTTTATTTTATTTTGTTTTGAGAATAACAGAAATGAGTAAAATTTTATTAGTGTGAACTGTGTGATTAAGATATACATGATATAACTTTTTCTTAATACTACGCTTAATATTTAACAAATACATTTTGGTTTCATTTACACGTTCTCTTAAATTTTTGTTAATTCGATGTATGTCATTTATATTTGTTTCGTAAAATCATTTTATGTATCACTTTAAAGAACAAAAAAATTATAAGTGAGATAGTTATTAATTGATCATATTTTGCAAGCATGGATGATGTAAAAAGATACAAAATCCAAAAATTGATTTGTTAAAAAAGAAACTTATGTATTAGATGATACAAACCTAACTCAAACTATATATACGTGTGTGTTTGTTTTTAAAAACTCTCAAATATCCAAGAAAAAACATATATACATCATTGTGGGAGGACTTTTGTCTCGACTCCCAATCAGGTATTGTTCGCTTTGGGATGGGTAAGGATCGACCTACATCCCACCCACACGAATTTGCTCAATCCGATCACACACACTACGGTACACCCTTCTAATATTGGTGCGGGTGGGATTGAGCAAATTCGTGCGGGTGGGACGTAGGTCGATCCTTGCCCATTCCAAAACAAACAATACCTGATTGGGGGCCAAGACGAAAGTCCTCCCACAATCATTATTTATTTTTTTCTATTTTTTTCATTCTTGGTTAAGTTACTAATTTTACCCTTCTAATATTGGGCAAAGTTCAATTTGGTCTCTTGACTATTAGTTGTGTCAATCAATCTTTTGAATTTTAATATTAAGTTAACATTATTCTTAGCTATTTGCATTTTTCATTTAAATTTTAATGAAATTAATAATCAATCTTTTGAATTTTAAAATTACGTTAACATTATTCTTAGCTATGTGCATTTTTCATTTATATTTTAACAAAATTAATAATCAAAATTGACTAGATTTTAATACGTTCACAATTTTCATATCAACCTTAACTAGTGTCAGTATTGCGACTAATTCATTAAAAATTGAGTCAAGAGGAGATTCAATGATGCAACTAAATTAATTTTGAAAATTGATAGACTGAATTAACACAATTAACAGGTTAATAATCAAATTAAATTTTTACTTAATAATTAATAACAGGACCATGTTGAATAAAAATTCTTAGTGCTCTACTGTACATTCCATTGATTTTTTTCTCATTTAACTTTAATTACTATGTAGGGTCACGATTCGTGGCGGACCGTAACAGTGTCGGGTTCGCACGTAAAACGGCCTTAACAATATCATTTGTAGAGCGTGGGTTTGAAAGGCTAGGCCTTGATCGATAGGCGGTGAGTTTTTCAGGGGGTTCATACAAGGTTAAATGATCGTCACCCCTAGAGTACTTCTCATGGAGGTGGGCTGGGAGGCTCTCGTTTCTTGGCCATTTTTTCCCAGCCCCTTCCCAAGATTACTTAGTTTTCCTTTTATACTCGCCTGTATCCATTTATCCTTCATCCACGTGTAGGGTCAATCTTTCCAAGGCTGATACTTGTCCCATCAGTCTATCCCCCAAAGTCATTGGGGGTGGTTGTAAAAGCCAAAGAATGCGGCCCTGTCGGGTTCAGAACATTAAATGATAATAACAGCAGCTTTCCCCGGATATTTTAGATCTTTTTTCCGAGTTTCAGTTTTATACCATTTTTACCCTTCTTTACGAGGGGGAACTTTGGGTCTGCCGAGGACTGAACTACCCTCGGCGGTACCCAAAGTCTATTTTGTTGAACTTGGGCCATAATCCTCCTCGGCTTGGCCCATAAATCATTTACGCCCTACATACTATATAAGGGAATATATATATATATATATATATGATAGGCTACAATTAGTAAAATATAAAGTTGAACACTTAGAATGTATTGAGTATTTTTATTCGAACCACATTAGTACGTAATTTAATTTTTTTTCCACCATCTAGAATACGATGTGTATTTTTTTTTTTTTTTTTTTTTTCCATTTCAAACCTTAATTATTCTATAAAGTAAATAAAGGGATGTAGACTACATGATGAAGCATAAATTACAACACTAAGAGTGGGACATAATATTTTTATTTGGTAATTAACATCCATTGTTTTACCTAACCTGCACGCATGGTGCGTGAGGGGAATAAAAACCATATCGCGTGAGGCATAACAACTCATTGTCCCACATTGAGTGTTTCACTTTATTTCTAACCAATCAGAGCTTAACACGCCTTCATTTTTGTTTTCTTACAAAGTAACAAAAATTTAAAAGGAAAGAAAAGTAGACATATGGTATAGTCTATAGAGTAGTTGGTCCATTGTTTTACCTATCTTATCTTATGTGCATAGTGTGAGGTGAATAAAAATCATTTGTCACACGCTGAGTATTAGTATAATATACTTTATATTACACCAATCACAACTTGCAACAAGTTCATTATTGCTTTCTTATAAAGAAACCGAAGTTTAAAAGACAAGAAAACTAGATATATATAATAAAATAGAATAAATCTTACTATGTTCCACTTCTTATATCCGCTTTATGCTTCATCAATTTTGATATGTCATGTGTACAACTTTTATTTTTCTCCATTCTAAACTTTGGTTGAAGTAGAGTAAGCACAAATTGAAATACTAATAATTCGTTTTTTACTAACAAAAATATTAAAATCTATATCTTTTAATAAACATTATATTATCGAGGTTTCGAAAGGTCGCTAATAAATGCGGGGAAAAAGGTATAGGCTGTGGAGAAGACACGCAGGCGTGACATGCATGCAGGCTTGGCGTACATAGAAGGCATGCACATTGAACTTATCGGACACAAATTAGCAAACATTGCCAGGGGCTAATGGCTATAACACTAGAGAGAGAGAGAGAGCAGAAAAAGCAGTGAAAAAATGTGCAGAAGTTGTACAAACAAAAGCACTACATTTGATTTCCTTACCTTATATCCCCCGCCTCATTATGTACTGTCTTTGTACCACTTGCTGTTCCATACTAAAACAAAAACAAAAACAAAAACATCCTCTCTCTCTCTCTCTCTCTCTCTCACACACACACACACACAGATACACAAAAACAAACGTTACAACCAGAACCAAAGGCATCACGCTATACACACACAGAGAGAGGCAGCAATTACAGACCTTTTAGAGAGAGAGAGAGAGAGAGAGGCTGTGTTAGCTCTGGCTTGATAGTGAAGATGACAAAGAAAGAGAGAGGTAGTAGTCTAAGTTGTTGTAACAGTCTCACACATTGAACGATCTGCTGTGGACACGATGTACACACCTGATTCTTAAGCCTTTCTTTCTCTCTCTCTCTCTCTCTCCCTCTCACTTGTTGTGTTAGGCTCCTTTAATCTTCTGGGTATTCCTTTATTTTCTCTTCTCTTTCTACTTTCTCAAAGCTTTCGTTTGCTAGCTTGGAAGAGAAACAAAGAAAGAAAAAGATGGGTAGCGTTGCAGAAAGTACTGAGAGAAAAAGACGTATCCACACTGGCTTGCTTCCTCACAGCAACCAAGGTAAGATCTCTCCCTTTTTTTTTTTCTTTTTTTTTTAATAATTTATATTTTTGTTATTTGTGTGTTTTGTGTTGGACTGTTTGGATATGTTTTATTTTGATTTTTGAGTGGTGATTTGACTTCTTAAAATAAATAAATAAATCCAATGAACAAATGTATTTTGCATGTTAATGAATCCTATTTTTTAAAGAAAGTTTTCCTTAAAAATGTGATTTTTTGCATTCAATCATGTTTCATATTTTCCTATGTTATTTATTTTGTTAATTTTTTTCCCTTTTTTTTTACAAATTTTAGCTCCAGAATTTAGATTTTCAAATCTCATTAGAATCCATGAACACGACTGTGTATTTTGATTCTACTTCTGTATTTCCTTTGAGACTCAGACTATTGCAAATGACTGTCTTGGTCTATTAATATCCCATTGACCTTAATCACTAAAATTTTGTCCCAAATCTCTTCAGGCCACTCTTCACTGAAATGGGTTTCTCACTTTCTATTGTGCTAGTCATTACCAGAATGGGAATTGGGTTACCATTGTTTTGCTTAATCATCACTAAATTGAGTTCCAATATGTTATACTTACTTATCCCAAATATGTGTTCTGGGTTTTCTCTCTCTCTCTCCTCTGTATGATTATGATTGGTTTTCTGTTACTATGTTTGGTTGTATGTGGTGGTAATTTTTCTTGTAATGATTCTAGGAGAGAAAGATGAATTGTATGTTGAACTATGGCATGCATGTGCTGGACCTCTTGTTTACATCCCGCGCGCTGGAGAGAAAGTATTCTACTTCCCTCAAGGTCACATGGAACAGGTTCCATTCTTGTTTGTCTCTTTTTTCTCTTCTATAGTCTTATTATTTTATCAGCTCCCCTGCCTCATAAGTCTTAACTCTGTTCTGTTTCCTGAACTGAATTTATTTGAATCCTGATTATAGTTTTGTATCTTCTGTTACATGTTGACTCATTGCCTGAAACCAAAAATCATTGCTAAAGATTGTTTTCATAGATGTACATATGATTTCTTTTTTGGTAAAGGCCCAATTTGGAATATGTGACTTGATAATATAGACAAACATTTTGTGCGCATTTGGTATTTGATGATAGTTGCATTGCATTGCCCTATTTCCGTCCTTGTAGGATTTTTTTTTTTTGATAGGTAATAAGAGTATTATTAAAAAAACCATAAAAGAAAAGTAAGCAAATACAAGGTGTTCATGATGGTGAACACAAAAAAATGCAACAAGCAAACAATTCGCATCAAACAACCAGGAAAAACTTAAAGTACAATACTAAGGGAAGAAATGAACTCCAAGATAGTAGAGCAATCCGAGAAGCCCCAACACCTAGACCAATCAAATAAAGTCTTCTGGCGTAGAGCTTGTAATTGAACCAATGATTTCTCAGCATCCTCAAAAGAGTGCCAGTTTCTTTCCGTCCAAACAATCCACATCAAACAGCTAGGGACTATATTCCATATGTCAGAATTAAATTTTCCCAGCCAATAGCTCCAACAATACACCAAGTTTTCCACATAGCCTAGCATGAACCATTGGATCCCAAACATCTGAAACATATATACCCACAATGAGTGAGTTACAGGACAATGGAGGAGGAGATGATCCACAATTTCCTCATTACGATGGCACATACAACACCGATTCACCAAAATGCGCCCCCTAAGCATAAGATTATCCAATGTAAGGATCTGCCCATGAGCCGTTGTCCACACAAAAAATGCCACCCTCTTAGGAATCTTAACTTTCCAAACACCCTTCCACGGAAAATTGGATGCAGATGCACCCCGAATATTATTGTAATAGGACCGAGTATCAAACTTGCCATTCCCATTGAGACACCAATGAGAAGTGTCACTCCCAACACCTCTAGGGATCCAAGATTGAATGAACTCAAGGAAAGAGACGGCAGCCTCTAATTTCCGTCCTTGTAGGATTTTATGTGTGAATCCATCATCTTTGATGGGGCTATCTTTCAAATCAAAGCCACTGGCACTAGATAGTAGAAAATCAAGTTGTGGCAATTAATGAAATCAGTAGATGTTATAAATTTTGGGATGACTTTTGATTTTTCCATTGCTCCCATGTAAGTTTTAATGGATGCGTTCATATACCATGCAGTAACCAATGTGCCCTATATGTTTAATTAAGTGCTTGGCATATTATGATGTAGCAACATTATTGTTCTCCTTGGTTAGTTGGGTTCATACTTGGTTATATGAAATTTGATATAGGTTGAGGCGTACACCTCTGACGATGGTATAATGGAAATGCCAATTTACAATTTGCGTTCTAAGATCCTCTGCAAGGTTGTTTATGTTCAGCTAAAGGTACATCATCTCTATTTTTATTGTTTTTTTACTTAATTTTGATAATGTGTTTGAATTGGGACTTTAGGCTACTTGAAGAAAAATACACACACAAGCATGCACAAGCACACACATACGTATACAAACTTAAGGAGTTCTTTCTAATTGATTTGGTTTTGCAGGCTGAAGCTAACACAGATGAGGTGTTTGCTCAAATTACGTTGCTTCCAGTGGCAGAGGTAAGTTAATGAATGCTGAGATGTTTGGGTCCGACATATCACTTGTGCATATAAATGAATGGTATCTTATCTTATCTAACTTGGGGAGCATTTGGAAATCACATGTACCTGAGATTAATAGATTTTCAAAGCCATTTTTAATTTGTCAACTTGAGAGTTCTGTTCTCTTTACAGGATTTATGGTAAATCCAATGTCTGCATTTGTGTGCAAGGAGATATTTTATCTTTCATCTAGTTTTTGGAAACTGATAAAAACCAATTTCTTGTCTCTGCTGTGTTCCTTTCAACAGTGTGTTTTTACTTATAAAATTGGGGCTCACTAATTGTCAGTAGTTTTATTGAGGTGTCAAAAAATTCGGGGCATCAAGCTTTATTCTGGTCATTTGATACCATTTTAAAACTTCTGATGTCAATGGCCATTCATGTGACCACTTTGTGCATCTAAATACCGTTAAGAGTTGATCTTAATAATTTCATCTTTAAGTAATATTTCTGTCTTCTCCTGCTACTTCCATTATTAAAAGAATTCCGTTATTGCTTTGGCTACTTGCAGCAAGACGAGCCAAGTTCGGAGGATGAAAATGCTCTATTTTCACCTCAGAGAATTGGTGTATGCTCCTTTATCAAGACTCTCACTACCTCTGACACAAGCACGCATGGTGGATTCTCTGTTCCCAAGCGCCATGCTACTGAGTTTCTCCCACCTCTGGTTAGTGCCCTTTTTCTTTTTCTTTTTTTATAATTCAATAGTTGGGGGAGGGGGGGGGGGGTTGAACCCTGGATGTCTTTGTTGAAAATACCAAGATGTGCTAGTTGAGCTACAAGACTCTTAGCAACTATGGTTAGTGTCCTTGTCAAGACTTTGTATCTTAACTATCTCCAACTTATTAAAGACAGCGTGTGAGAAAAATAAATAAATAAAAGAATGGACTGGCCACAAAATGTTGGTATGATATTTGAGTTAGGCTCACATGAGTTATTCCCTAAAGAAGCCTTAGAATGGTAGATTTTGGGTTCTCTTCTCTAGGTTTGTAATATTATGAAATCCTAAAATGTAGCCAATCCCGTTCTCTCTTCTTCCTGCTCAGATTATTTGCAAGAAATAAAAAATAAGTATGTGATGTTAGTCCTCTCCGTTTTGCAAGTATTTGTACATACAGAATCTTTTATCACATTCTCTTTCTTATGGAATCATTTGTACATCATTGAGCTCACTTCAAGTATTGGACAAGAAGCCAGTTCATTCTTATATTATCTATGTTATTGCAGGACACAACTCAGCAAACACCCGCACAGGAATTGGTTGCTAAGGACTTGCATGGCTATGAATGGCACTTTCGCCATACTTATCGTGGTATGTTTACGAAGCTCAATTATTCTGAAAGCATCTAGGCTTGAAATATTCTAAGCTTCAACTTCATTCCTTCAATGAATCACAAGCTAAACATGAATGTTTGAGTATTCTGTATTGGATCAGTTCACTGTTCTTTACTGGTCATTTAAAAACACAAGTTGGAGACATTGCCATGATTACCATCTTAAATTAGAGTAAGGATGTTTCCTTGATTCTACACCCCTACAACAAACCCAATTGATCTAAAGGCTTTGGTTTTCAAATTTAGGATTGGGTTGGCTTGGTTTGATAATTTCCCGAACTGATGGGGTTGGGTTGGGTTGAAAAGATCCTATAACCAACCCAACCCATGCAAACACCTTAATCCACAATGGACCAATGTTTGAAGAGCCACAGTTTTGGTCATTTTATATTTGAGGTTATATCCCTATTAAGTTGTTTACGATTTGGAGAATATTTCTCATGCATTTTTTCATACCTACAAAACCTTAGATTTAAGCTGCTAATGCTTAAACCACATTGATTCAGGTCAGCCGAAGCGGCACTTGCTCACTAGCGGTTGGAGTACCTTTGTGACTGCAAAGAAGCTTGTTGCTGGAGATGAATTTATCTTCCTTAGGTTCTCTCTCTCTCTCTCTTGTCCGTGGGTATATGTTCTAGGATTTTTGGGGTTGGTATATGTGTATTAAAAAAGAGGGTTGGGGGGGGGGGGGGTTATTTCCTGGCACTTTTTGAATCTATGTCGACATTACTATTATTGTTATTGTTATTGTTGCTTGACAGAGGGGAAAATGGACAACTTCGTGTTGGGGTCCGCCGTGCTATGAAACAACTAAATAGTCCATCAGTATCTGTAATATCTGGATACAGCATGCAACATGGCATACTTGCTGGTGCTTTCCATGCCGTTTCTACTGGAACCATGTTTACTGTATACTACCGCCCTTGGTACGCTGTAATCATCTTATGCAAAGAATCATTGAGTGCAATACTTTTATCAGGGGATAACTTTGTATCTCTGTATCATTGGTGACAAAAGATTTTTAGGTAATAAACAAGAAACCATTTAATTCATGTTCTGCAGGACAAGTCCTTCCAAATTTATCATACCTTTTGATCAGTACATGAAGTCAACTGAAAATTACTATTCAATTGGAACAAGATTCAGAATGCGGTTTGAAGGTGAAGAATGTTCAGAAAAGAGGTAATGAGATAAGCCTTTGTGAACCACTTGGCTCTATCTTTCACAATTAATCTTCTTGTTATTCTTGCTTATTTCAAATTATATTGAAGACATATCACTCCAACCCCACTCCCCCTCTCCAATGAAAAGAAGAAAAAGAAACTAGATATATACAACATTGTTAGTGCTTATGTCCCTGCAATTAAGAAAAATGAATGAAGAGGCTTTAATTGGAGCATGGCACGCTATGATTTTTATCCAACGATTGTTTGATGAAAATAGTGATTGCAGCTTATCTTCCCGCATTGAAGCACATATATATGCCCTCTGCATTCTCTTGACTGAATGTTATTACTGTGCCAATCAGGTATATGGGTACTATAGTTGGTAACAAAGATATTGATTGCATTAGGTGGCCTGGTTCAGAATGGAGATGTCTTGAGGTACCAAGCTGTTTTCATGACTTTAAGATGCCTTTTGGCCCTTCAACAGTATTTTGTAGTTATAGTATCCTTCTACTCTGATAATTATTTCACAAGCTATTTCTCCTTTCAGGTGCAATGGGATGCCACACCGGACACATTTTTGCATCCTGAAAGGGTTTCACCTTGGAACATTGAGCTGATAGAATCTACTTACAAGAGGTCTACTTCTATCATATCCGAACAAAATAGGAAACGACCAGTTAATCCATCGTCTGAGTGTTCTTGCTTGAGTAGAGATGGTTTGTATCCCTCATCTATCTTGTGTTCTGAATTTCAAACTCTTATTGGAAGATTTCTCTGTATATCAGAAAGCTGGTAGATATTTTTGTATTAATCTCAATGCCTATATCATCAAATGCAGTTTATTTTCTGACCAATCAAATTCTCTTTTCTATTAGGTTTGGTTCAATATCCAGCTGAATATACATGTCCAAAACACCTAAGGGTCTTTCAAGGTCAAGATAAAAGGAACACTGGTGCTCAAGAACTGGGTGCACAAACCCCTGATGTATTACCACATCTGGTAGCCCCATCAAATCCTAATTGGGGCCATAGGCATTTGGGATTAGAGAATCAGCTATGCAGTCCAATGCATGAACGATTGTCTCAATGTAACAGCAACAAAATATCATATTTAAGTAAGAATATAGCGGCTCCTTGCCCCACGCACCAATGGAATCCAAGATATGGAGTCTGTGACAATGTTGCAGCTAGCAGAAACACTTCAGTTTCAAATGTCACCTCTAGCAATTCTGGGTACCAGGAATGCAGGGCTTCTGAATCAAGGGATGAGAATGAAGCTCTGCTTGCCCCACCAACTGGCTGTTACAGATACAGGCTTTTTGGTGTCAATCTATTTAATAGTTACCCGGAGCTCCCTTCACCACAAGTAGCCACTTATTGTGAGCTTTCAAGTCCTTGTTCGGTTCCTCCAACATCTCAGTCAAGTGTTTGTCAAACTATCCAGGTTTCAGAGCCCTCTAAGAGTAGCTCGGACGTTCTTCTGGACAAACAATGCAACAATTGTTCTATCACTAATAGGAGTTGCACAAAGGTAATTTATTTAATTTTAATTTCTTTTACAACTTACAGGGCAAATAGTACTAATTGAATTGCAATTACTGAACTTGAATAACAAGTCATCAGAGTGTGGCAACATCACAGAGATTAAGGTTCCTGCACTTAAAATATAAGCAAGTAATCACGTAATTTCTAGATATGTTGATTGGGACCCTTGTGGAGTTTAAAATGATAGTGCTTAATTGAAGCTACGCAGCTGGGTGCATCTTTTATATATCATTTAGGTTTGATTTGTTTTAATAGTGCATATGAAGTAGGCATTTAAGGTCATTCTTCTTTGAAAGTTGCCTTAGAAGCATAATGGTGCAGGCATGGAATTTAGTTGTTTCCTCTCACATCCTTGTTATGGTTGAGTTGATTGGAGAAGCTAATCTTGAGTAACTGTAAACTGCAACTCTTCTAGGTGCGCAAGTATGGAAATGCTCTTGGAAGATCAGTTGACCTAATGCGATTTGATGGGTATGATGAACTGATTTCAGAGCTTGACCATATGTTTGATTTCAAAGGAAGTTTGATCAATGGAAGCAGTGGGTGGCATGTAACCTTTACAGATGATGAAGGGGACATGATGCCAATAGGAGATTACCCATGGCAGTTAAGGACCAAAACCCATATTACAGTCTCAAAAAAAGTGTTTGGTGGTGTTTTGGAGTTCGATTTGATATTTTTATAACTGGGCTAATCTGGTGATATTGCTTTATATATGCAGGGAATTTTGCCTCATGGTGCGAAAGATGCTTATCTATCCAAAGGAAGAGATTGACAGGCAGAATCCAGGCTCACCAGATCCAACTCCCCTCTAATTGCTCTTTGCCGAGGTTACTTATGTCTTATTTTGCATCTGATTATATACTTCAATAATACATATGAGAGAGAGAGAGATAGAGATGGTATCACTTGTCAGTCCATTATGTGAACATAGCTATGCACAATATGTTATGCTGTTAGTTGAATTGGGATGAAAACCTATGCACTTTAATTATGTAAATGCAGCAATGCTTGCTACATGAATGCTGCTATTTATTTTATCTACTAGCAAGGTGGTGGTGGTGGTTTTTTTTTTTTCCCCTGATGATAATCAGTCAGGAACTTTTAGTAGACCACACTACCAAACTCAGTTATAGATGTCATAGCCCAATGGCTTATCTGTACACAATCTCAGTTATGGATATAAAAAATAAAATTAAAAAAAAAAAAAAAACAAGGCTACAACCACAATTCAATCAGCTCTAGTATACAGAACAGTCACAGGATACCCTGGTAACACTATAAAGCTCTATTTAAACCAGGACCACTGAACCTTCCTTTAGCAGCTACACGCACTTTTATCTCCCATTTGATGGATTGGACAATACTTTCTTCAGATTTAACTTGTTCACTATGGACATTTTTGTTTCTTTGAATCCAAATATGTAGACTACTAGATTGTAGCTCCCCATGACAGCTTACTAATAGTAGTTTGTACACCACTCCCTTTCCATTTGTACCTATACCCCAATCCACCACCTTCTCCCATTCAGTATGTGGGTTAGAGTTCAAATAAAGATCCATCTTTTTACCAAACTCTCTTTGTGAAACCACACTCTAAGAACATATGATCTCTGCATTCCCAACTGTTTTTACAGAAAACACAGCTTAGAAGGCCAATTGAGCATAGTTAGTTACATAAAAGTATAAAAGCATGTTTTGGTAGAGCTCAAGGAAACCATGCCAGAGTTTTAACTTCTTCCTTCCTTGATCTAATGGCATTCCAAGTATATGAGGTTGACTTTGAGAACATGTTGGATTTAGAAGGAACCCACAATGGCTTGTCATGACTTTTGAGCTCCACAAGAAAAAGTTTAATCTGAACTTCCACTAAAGCATTAGACCAAGCCGGCAACCGATATAAATGGTAGAAACCTTGGCCTCAATAGTAACTCCCAGGCTCCCAGCATCTATACTATCCTTGGGTTATATTTAGTATATAAATTATTAAACTACATCCAAGTGCCGCCAATCCAACCAAAGATTCATAAAACTACCTGATAGAATTATAGTTAAATGATTAAAACTACAATTTTCTAACAATTTAAACTTTTGGGACAATCTGTAATTTATTTATTACTACCAATACCAATTTCAATTTTTATAAACTTTCTAGCTTCACTCCTCGAGTTCAGGATTTTCCTCCATCCCAAATACATTCTTGGGAATTTTTTGCTATCCAAAGGCACCAGCAAGGTTGTTTCTGTTGCTTGTAGAATATGGTGTTGTATTGAGGGCATGCCTAAGATTGTTCCAAAAATTCCAACTAACCGACTAGTTCTAATTCATTTCATTGAATTATTGTGTAATTAGGGGGTGTCAAATGGGTGAGTTTGGGGGTGGACATAATTAGATTGGGTACATAAAATTCATTTACCCATTCATTGCCCATTTAACTAATTACTTCTAACCCAAACCTAACTCAACCCAGTTATTATGGGTAAACCTCAACCCACCCAATTACCCAATAATCAAAATTAGTAAATAACCAAAATGTCACTAAAACTTGAAAATGAGCAAAGTACTCATAAAATCCTTTAAATTTACCAAAATACTCCCTAAACCTAAAAAAAGACCAAAAAAACCACTAAAAATGATCAAAATACCCCCAAAACCTAAAAAATGACTAAAATACCTCCGAAACTAAAAAAATGACCAAAATACCCCTGAAACCCAAAAATTACCAAAATACCCCATAAGATTAAAAAAAATGACCAAAATACTCTCAAAACCTAAAAAATGACCAGAATACCCCCGAAACGTAAAAAATGACCAAAATACCCACTAAACTTAAAAATTGATCGAAATACTCCCGAAACCTAAAAATAAACAAAATACCCTAAACCTAAAAAAATTACCAAATACCCCCTAAAACCTAAAAAATGACCAAAATACCCCTAAAACCTAAAAATTAACCAAAATACCACCTGATGGGGATCAACTAAGTATAGCCCGTCCTTGGTTGTCGTCCACAACTTGATCACATCCAAGGAAAACCACAATAGAATGACAAAATGCATGAACAAGACCTTTCATTAAGAATAACAGGATCCGCCAAAAAGAACTCATCCTTGGACAACCATGTTATAGACGACCATACCCATGGATGATCAAACTGTACTTGGTAAATTCTACAAGAAATTCTCCAAAGGTTCTATATAAGCAAAATATGACTCATTGCTTAACACATGGAAGAAATTCCATACACTTCGTTCCACATACCCCATTTTCTTCATTAACCACCAACATCACCCATGATGGTGATGGATGCCAAACAAGTAGACCCACGTCAAACTCTCTATGAAAGGAGCAGGTCCCATCTATCAAAGGTAAGTTCAAACCATTCACTATTTTCCATCCTTGTGTCCTAAAGAGAAAACTGACTTAACCGTCAGAGAGTCCTTGGTCGGGTCACACCAGTCACCTTTGATAGTTCTTTTTTTCTTTTCAGGATTCATAGCCATCACCATAGTCTGAAACATTCCGGCCTACTGATTTTCAAGTATCATCACCACCAGCTAAATCTAAAAAATGACCAAAATACCCCTAAAATATAAAAAACGACCAAAATAACCCCGAAGCCTAAAAATTGACCAAAATACCCCCGAAACCTAAAAATGACCAAAATACCCCCTAAAACTATAAAATGACCAAAATACCCTTGAAACCTAAAAAATGACCAAAATACCCTCAAACCTATAAAATGAAGAAAATACCCATAAACCTTTAAAATGACCCAAATAAACCCAAAACCTCTAAAATGACCACTGTTGAGGCCCATTTTAGCAAAGAAAGAAGAAAAGAGCCAATGGCAAGAAAAAGCCCAACAATATAACAAAGAGTGAAGAAAGAAGAATTAGCAAAGTGAGAAAAAAACCATTAAACCCGAGTGGCAGGAATAATGGTCCACAAGCCTATAAAATAATAAAAATGCCCCAAAGAAAGCAAACGGGCCCAAGGGAGCCAAGAGAAGGAAGTAGTAAGCTCGTGGGAATTATAAGAAATGGAAAGCAATCAAAATGGGTCGAAGGAGCTCAAAGAAAGGAATTAGTAAATAGGGTTGGTGCAAAAACCAACAAACCCCCGAAAGTAAAGGATATTGTGATTGAGCCGGGGAAACCCAAAAGATGTAGCAAAGGCCCATGGGAATGCAAGAATGGAATGAGCCAAGGATGCCCAAAGGAATGAAGCGGGCCGAGGATGCCCAAAAGAATGATATGAGCTAAGGGAGCCCAAGATGGCATGAGAATTAACCCAACAGAAATACTGGGTAATGTGAACTGAATAAAGGAAAAGTACATGGCAGGCCCAAAGGAGGCCCAGCAAGTACAAGTCAAGTGGTAACATGGCAAAAGTAATGGAGTGGCTTGGCAGGAATACTAGTTGGCCCATAAACTAGCAATAAAGAGAAATAAGGGTCTAATTGAAGAAGAAAGGGCCTTTGCCGAAGCAAGACCCAGCCTAGGGAGGAAACAAAATGTAAAGAATAGAGACCCAGACTCATCCTCGCCATAAAAGGTTAAAAATAAGCAGTAGAGATGCGTAGCAAGACCAAAAAAACTCATAAGCAATGGTAAATGCATGAACAACAGACAAACCATGGACTCACATGGCAATGGAGCACGTACAAGGCTCAAGCACCACCCACTTGTACCCAGCCAATATAGGCGCGGTGGGCCATGGGTTAAAGGTAAGAGATGGTATGGTTTGGTGGTGGGGAGAATGGGAAGTCTATTTTAGGATTCTCGCTTAAGATCTTTTGGGAAAAATGTCTTGCTGTGATGACATACCACCCAAAAGAAGGAAAGATGAGCTAGAATCACTAGATGCATGTCATAGGAGTTAGTAAGAGAGAATACCCAACCCTTATCCGGATGGGGATGCTACGGAAAGCAAGAAAACAAAACAAAACTCTTTTGTCTGGGAATGGAACGTGGCACGGCCAACACAAGTTAGTGGTGATGGCTGAGCAACTAACAGACTAGCGAATGGTCTGGGAAGGACACCCACACTAGGCCAAAAGTAGTGGAGGGGTAAACAGTAAAACTCTTCACGACTGGTAGCATAAAAAGGCCTTAGCTGTGTACAGTGAAAAACAACAAGAACAATGAGAGGCAAGCGAAGAGTAAGGAAAAACAAGTAAGGAAAATAGCAAGAAAGAAAAATAAAGAAGAATAGAGGGAATATAGGAATAAGAAAGGAAATGGAGAGTAGAGGAAAACAGATTGGATAAAAAGGGAAGTGAGGAAGCAAGAGTGTGATAAGGCATGCACTAATAGGCTACTCTCTTCTCTCCCTCTCAACAGCCTACTCTCTAGCAAGATTAAAGGATCTGAGGATAAGCCATTTAGGCTCATTCTTTCAAAATAGGCAATTTTTATGGCAGGATTTCCCTGTGAGATTGCCCACATTGAAAAGTGGTTCCCTTCCTGAACTTAAACCTGCTAAGAAACCAAGCACAGCAGACTAATCCCCCTTTCCCCCTTTTTCTTTTTACTAATTGATCAAGCATTGACATTATTCCTTCTTTTCTTTTATTATTGTCACTAACCTATTTCTACCGTACTCATGTCGCTGTGTTTTCCTTACTACGAGAGTGGTTTAATTATTGTCTTTGGTTGGCAGCAAATATATTCTTCTTATCTTATTATATTATGCCCTCCTGCTATAACATTTTTGTGACAACATCTTCTGTCGTGGGCACATGACCAAGATCTCAGCAAAGGGGCCCTAGTTTGTGCACAAGCTGGCTTGAGGTGAGTTTCAATCAAGTTAGTCTCGACTTTCCTACCCTAGAACTTTTTTTTTTTAGAAAGTCCTACCCTAGAACTATTGGGCCACAACACGGCAGAAAGCAATCCAACCCAGAAGTACAGAAAGGCCCACCACAACCACAAATAACCCAAAACCTCTAAAATTACCAAAAATACCTTGAAACCTCTAAAACGACCAAAATAATTCTAAACCTATAAAACGGCCAGAATACCCCTCAAAATATCTAAAATGACCAAAATACACCTGAATCCTCTAAAATTACCAAAATAGGGGTTTGGGGTATTTTGAATGTGTCGAGGGCATTTTTCTCAAATTAAAGGTTCTAAGAGTATTTTAGTTATTTTGTAGGTTTCGAGGGAATATCACTAGTTTTTTAGGTTTTAGGGGTGTTTCATTAATTTTTAGATTTTGGGGCTATTTCGGTAATTTTCTAGGTTTTGGAGGTCTTTTAGTCATTTTTTAGGTTTTGGGATATTTTGGTCATTCTATAGGTTTCGGGGGTATTTTAGTCATTTTTTAGGTTTAGGGGGTATTTTGGTCGTTTTTTATGTTTAGGAAGTATTTTGGTCATTTTTTTTAGTTTTAGGGGGGATTTTGGTCATTTTTTACGTTTAGGGTGTATTTTTATCATCTTACAGGTTTAAGGGGCATTTTTGTCATTTTATAGGTTTTAGGGTATTTTGGTCATTTTTTAGGTTTCGAGGATATTTTGGTTAGTTTTTAGGTTTAGGGGTTATTTTGGTCATATTTAGGTTTCGGGGGTATTTCGGTCATATTTTAGGTTTCTGGGGTATTCCGGTTAGTTTTTAGATTTCGAGGGTATTTCAATCATTTTGTAGGTTTAGGGGGTATTTTGTTCAATTTTTAGGTTAAGGGGGTATTTCGGTCATATTTAGGTTTAGGGGGTATTTTGGTCTCTTTTTAGGTTTTAGGGGTATTTTAGTCAATTTTTAGATTTAGGGGGTATTTTGGTCATTTTAAGGCTTCGGAGTTATTTTGGTCATTTTTAGGTTTCGAGGGTATTTCTTTCATTTTTTAGATTTAGGTGGTATTTCGGTTTTGGGGGTATTTCAGTCATTTTCTAGGTTTAGGGGATATTTTGGTAATTTTTAAGTTTCGGGGGTATTTTGGTTAATTTTTAGGTTTTGGGGGGTATTTTGGTAATTTTTAGGTTTCAAGGGTATTTCAATCATTTTTTAGGTTTAGGAGGGAATTTTGGTCAATTTTTAGGTTTATGGGGGGCATTTTGGTCTTTTTTTAGGTTTTATGGGTATTTTGGTCAATTTTTAGATTTAGGGGGTTTTTTTTTAATCAATTTTTAGGCTTTAAGGTTATTTTGGTCAATTTTTAGGCTTCGGGGTTATTTTGGTCATTTTTAGGTTGTTGGGGTATTTCATTCATTTTTTAGGTTTAAGTGGTATTTCAGTTTCAAGAGTATTTAGGTCATTTTTTAGATTTAGGGGGTATTTTGGTAATTTTTAGGTTTTGGGGGTATTTCTGTCATTTTTTAGGTTTAGGGGGTATTTTTGTAATCTTTAGGTTTCGGGGATATTTTGGTCATTTTTTAGGTTTTAGGGTATTTCAGTCATTTTTTAGGTTTCAGAGGTATTTTGGTTTTTTTTTTTTTTTTTTTTTTTTGGTTTAGGGGGTATTTTGGTCATTTTTTAGGTTTAGGAGGGTATTTTGGTATTTTTCTTTTTTTTAGTAGTTTTGGGGGTATTTTAGAATTGGGTGAATTGTAGAAATGATACTTGGATCATAATTGGGTCTAATTGGGTACTTAGTTAAAAACCAATAAACATGAATGTTAATTGGGTTTAATTGGGTTAATACTCATTTAACTCAATTAATAATTATGTGGGTTTGGGTGGGCAAATGAGTTTGGGTTGATTTTGCCACATGTATAATGAGTCCTTGAAGAACAAATTTTGAGTTAGTATACTCCTACCTAAGATGTGAATAGGATGTGGTTCATTCATTTTTAAGTGAATCAATGTCTCACTAGGCTCTTGAAAATTAATAAAGGACCACTGTAAAAATGTATGCAATTTCAGAGCTTTTACTTATACTAGTCGTAGATCCACGCAATGCGTGGGAATAAATAATTATTTTGTAATTGTGATATAATGTATATGTAAGGACACGATTTAGTACCAAACCAAAACAGTATCGGGTTCGTACGTAAAGGGCCCAGACAATATGATTTTTAGAGCGTGGGTGTAAAGAACTAGGCTAACTGTAATCTATCCTCCAAAGACTCAATTTCATGAACGTTCAAGGTTTTTCAGTTGATACTCTGGATATTCCTCCTTAGTGACTAGTCCCAATCCTTCTTTCTCTTCTCCCTTTTCTCCTTCTACTTTCCATCTCTTCTTCTTTTTCTCTCTTTTTTTCTGTCTTGATCTCCCCCCCTTTTTCATGTTCTTCTTTTAGTTTATATATCTCCCTTTGCGCTCCATCCTCGCCGCACACGTGTAGGTTGGGTTCGGAGGATTTCTTTCTGTCCCATCTGGCACCTCCTGGAACTTCCTATGGGCAGCTGTAAGGCTGTTTCCCCACTGTTCAGGTATCACCTCCACATTAATGCAGCCAGAGAGTTGGTTGAGAGGTCATTAATGCAGAGGTAGCTGTAGCTTCAGATATTTGTTTGCCTTATCTCTTTCATCTTTAGTCGGCTACTCTACCCTTTGAGATGACTGAATTCTGAGATCTGATCGCAACGGGACCACGTCCTGATCGTCCTCGGACGCGTTCTGCCGAGGACCATGGTGTCCTCGGACGGGTATATGGCCTCCGATGGGCCACTGGCCCAACAATCCTGAACCCATTCTGAATCCTATGGGCCTATTAATCGAACGATCCCCACAATAGCCCCTCAAAATCCTACTTTTCGACTCTTCAGGAGAAAAGGTGGATTTTGACGTCATAAGCCTGCACCTGTGCGCGTTTTGGGGCATGCCCCTGATGCTTCAGCACCCCGGTTTTGGTAGCATTAAATTCTGACAACTCCCTTGTCTCCCACGTTCGACGGTGAGATCCAAATCAAACGGTAGGGGGCTTCTCTTATTTTGCGAGCGGGAATTTTACCGCTCACAACCTTCACATGACTATAAAGGCGCTCCCAAATTGAACCTGCACCTTGTCCTTAATGGTTACGTGGTTCCAGAGTTTATACATTGAATCTGCCTTCTTCCAGTCTTCACTGTTCTCCTGGCGACTACAAATAATCATACGTTGTCCGAGGTCCTTCCTTTGAACCTGTAAGTCCTCTTGAAGCTTTTGCCATTGTTTTTCTACACCAAAAAGTTTTTTCTCTACTAAGTCTCTTTAGAAAAATGGGGAAACAGAGGAATCCCTTTCGGCGTCTCGTTGACTCCGAGGAGGGTATTAGAAACTTCCGCTCTAAGTACAATATCCCACCTATGGTAGGGATGAGGTATGCAGCCCAAGGGGAATGGGTTGACGCCAGGCAAACTGGGGAGGTGGTTATCCCCATGATTGCCTTTATTGAAGGCGGGATGACCATCCCCATGGGCAGTATCACTAGGGGTTATCTTAATTTCTTTAGGCTATCCCCCACCCAATGCGCTTCCAATATGTTTAGGGTTCTGGGGAGTATAGACGCTTTGAATCAGAGAATGGATCTAAACCTATCACATCACGACGTGAATTGGGTATACAGCTTTCACCGCCTAGCTGACCAGGATTATTATCTCAAGTCGAGATATCCTGCAGTAAGGCTAATTCAGTGCCTCCCTACTTCAAATAAGTACTTAAAGGAGGATTTCCTTATTTTTTCTGGGGAATGGCATGATGGTCTACCTTGCCCGACAGTAGAAGGAACACCAGGTGGGTGCAAAGTTACAGACCTATGCCACTTAGCTCGTGAACACATTTTACTTACCTTTATTATTTTCGGGTCTTACAAATTTAACTTTAAAATTACCGGTTTTGCAGATAGACGCTACACGAAACCCAATCTCAGATTAGTCAATAAAGCGAGCCTAGACAGATTATTGAAAGCCGAAATATACGTGAATGAGGCTGATGGTCAGCTACGGGCAGCACATTCAATTCTTGGCTATACCCCCCTTTCTTTTGGCTTTCAGGCGCCGAAGTACGTGATTAGAGCACGCGATCCTCGGCTTCGCCGTATCAGTGTTGCCTACGAAGGGTTCGTTGTTCTAGAGGGTATCCCACTTCCCAAACACACACCTCTCACAGAGCCTCTTCTTGTGGCTAGCGTCTCGGCGGGGCCTTCTTTACCCTCATCTTCCTTCAAGAAAAAGGGAACCAATAGGAAAAGGAAAAGGGGAAAAAACAAGGAAATCGTTGCAACAGTGTTTGAATCCACGGACGACTTAGAGATTCTCGATCAGCCCACAAGCCCCAAGGAAAGTTTTGACGAGATGGGGGTACACAGGAAACCCCAGAAAAGTTTAATGGAGCTGATGGAAGGTCAACAGGGAAAGGCTGCACCTGCCCAAACAGTACCATCTCTGGTTTCATCTCTTCCAGCCAGGTCTCCTCCTACAGTTCCTCGCCACCCTCCTCAATCTTCTCCGCAACCAACGCCGACCAGTACTGCCGAGCAAGAAAAGCGCAGAGAACAGAAGGGTAAGGAGGTGATAGATGCGAGTAAATCTCGCCCCACTCGAGAGGAGGATGTCCAACGAGCTGCAAAGCAGCAGAAAACTAGGCACGCCGCTACGCGGGGTCAAGAGAAATCCGATTCCCCACATCCCGATTCACAGGCGTGGCTGCCAGCTCCTATGCTCAGTGGGGAGCCCCTGCGAGACGATGCCTCTATAAGGGACTTCAACAGCGGCATTGGGTGTCATGTAGCCTCGGCCATAGAGGAGGCCTTATTGCTCCCAAAGGATATGGCTGAGATAAAGAATGTGAGGAAGAATCAACTCATCCTTGACAACAAACGATATTTGGGCATGGTGAGACACTGTTTTTTACACTGTTTCATTGTGCGACTGTTGCTTACTAATGCGCATTTTTCATTAACTAGGACGCTAATTCACACCCCGTTTCTTACAGATCATCCAAAATACTTTCAAGCTCGACGAGATGCTCAATGCTTGCTCCAACCAGCTAGATGGTGAAAGGAAAAGAAGGGCAACGGCTGTACAAACCTTGTCCAAATTTGAACAGGATTTAATTGCCACAAGGAAAAAATTACAGGTCGAAGAAGAAGCTCGCAAGAATGCTGAATTGACATCAGAAGGTTACCAGAAGCAGACCGAGGAACAAGCCAAGCTTCTGCGCGAAGCGAATGCCGAGCTAAAGAAGACTCAGGAGCAAGTTCTTGTTCTTAAGAAGTATCTGGAAGAGACTCAGAAGCTAAGGGAGAAAGCTGAAAAGCTCAAAGAACAAGCCGAGAAAGCGAAAATCAAGTCCGAACAGGCAATGAATGAAGCCGAGCAGAAGGGCTATGAACTTGGGATAGCTGAAACTGAGAAAGCCCTAAGAGCCGAAGTTCCG
Source organism: Quercus lobata (assembly GCF_001633185.2). Taxonomy (NCBI): domain Eukaryota; kingdom Viridiplantae; phylum Streptophyta; class Magnoliopsida; order Fagales; family Fagaceae; genus Quercus; species Quercus lobata. The sequence continues at coordinate 23,952,340 of NC_044915.1, read as the reverse complement.
GAGGTGTGCCGCATCTTCTGCGCGAGAACCTGGAGTGAGGCTCGGGACCGTGCTGGGGTTGAAGCCTCATCGGAACTACGTAAGCCAGAGAACGTATATTACCCCCGAAGCGATACGCTCTTCAGCGCCTCAATCGTACCAGGCTGATACCCCTTCCCCAGCTATTAACCCTAACGAGGAGGCTCTGCCTCGCAATTCCCCTCCAGGAGCTTCCCCCAACAAACCCACCACTGCTTCAAAGGCAGAGACGGTCTCACAAGGTTTTCAACAAGAATTGGACTCCACAGTTCAATCAACTGGGGAAATTACCAATTAAAAGTAAAAAAGTAGAAACTGTTTTGTAACTTTGACTAGACATTTAATAGAGTACTTTCTCGTTTAGCTTCTTATCATTCTGATGAATCTAAGTTATCTTCACCCGTACTTACTTTGTCGTCGTAATTTTGTATGGGTCCATCTCAATCACCTTTTTCATTACACGCCAACCTTGCATTCGGGGCTTTCTCTTTCTGACTCTTTAACGAATGTTCATAGGGCATTTTTTTTTTCAAGTTTATGATTTAGAAAGCTCATCACCGCTCTATTTACCATTTAATAATTTGATACATCACTTAGCAGGTCAATTTCTACCGAGTTTACGGTCTGAGGACTTGACATGACCTAATTTCTGTTCAACAGTTCAGTATGAATGATAGGATGTTAATTTCCACTAGGTTTGCGATCTGAGGACCTGGCATAACTTAGTTTCTGTTTAACAATTTAGTATGAATGATAAGATGTTAATTTCCACTAGGTTTGCGATCTGAGGACCTGGCATAACTCAGTTTCTGTTTAACAATTCAGTATGAATGATAGGATGTTAATTTCCACTGAGTTTGCGATCCGAGGACCTGGCATAACTCAGTTTCTGTTCAACAATTCAGTATGATAGGATGTTAATTTCCACTAAGTTTGCGATCTGAGGACCTGGCATAACTCAGTTTCTGTTTAACAATTCAGCATGATAGGATGTTAATTTCCACTAAGTTTGCGATCCGAGGACCTGGCATAACTCAGTTTCTGTTTAACAATTTAGTATGATGGGATGTTAATTTCCACTAAGTTTGCGATCCGAGGACCTGGCATAACTCAGTTTCTGTTTAACAATTCAGTATGATAGGATGTTAATTTCCACTAAGTTTGCGATCCGAGGACCTGGCAGTTTCTGTTTAACAATTCTCCACAGTTGGCATAACTCAGTTTCTTTAACAATTCAGTATGATATGACAAGATGCGAAATTTACAGGATGCATATTCGACGTAGGTTTAAAATAGAAAATCTGAATTGAAACTTCTTTACTAGTAATAATACCTTCTGAGATTATTTACATTCCAAGGATGGAGTACAGGTTTTTCATCTAGGTCTTCTAGATAGTAAGCCCCTATTCCTGCTACTGAAGTAATCCGATATGGTCCCTCCCAATTGGGTCCCAGTTTTTCCCAATTTGGATTCTTAGTGGCCCCCAGGACTTTTCTCAGCACCAGATCTCCTATGGCTAACGGCCTCATCCTCACATTGCTATCGTAGCACTGCTTGAGTTTGTGCTGGTAGTAAGCTAGCCGTACCATCGCGCTCTCCCTTCGTTCTTCAATCAGGTCTAGACTTTTTTCCAACATTGCGTCATTGTTGCTAGAAGAGAATGCACTGGTCTTTAATGTTGGGAATCCAGTTTCCAGGGGAATAACGGCCTCGGCCCCATAGGTCATGGAAAAGGGAGTTTCTCCCGTCGAGCGTCGAGGTGTTGTTCGATACGTCCAAAGCACATGTGGTAGTTCTTCCACCCATTTTCCTTTCGCGTCGTCTAGTCTCTTCTTAAGCCCATTGACAATGACCTTGTTAACAGCTTCAGCCTGCCCATTGCCTTGCGGATAAGCTGGAGTGGAATATCTGTTTCTTATTCCCAGTTCTGAACAGTATTTCCTAAAGGCATTGCTATCAAACTGGAGCCCATTATCCGAAACAAGAACTCGTGGGATTCCAAATCGCGTAACAATGTTCTTCCAGACAAACTTCTTCACATCTACGTCCCGGATGTTCGCCAAGGGTTCAGCTTCAACCTATTTAGTAAAGTAATCTGTGCCGACCAGCAGGTACTTCTTGTTTCCTATAACTTTAGGAAAAGGGCCGACAATGTCCAGTCCCCATTGTGCAAAGGGCCAAGGGCTCGAAAGAGGGTTAAGAACTCCTCTGGGTTGGTGGATATTTGGAGCATATCTTTGACACTGATCGCATTTCTTAACGTACTCCTGCGCTTCTTTCTGCATATTCGGCCACCAATAACCTTGCGTTAGTGCTCAGCATGACAGGGACCTTCCTCCGGTATGGCTTCCACAAATGCCTTCATGCAACTCTTCCAGGATTGATTCTGTGGTCTCAGGAGGCACGCAGAGCAAGTATGGCCCAGAGAAGGACCGTCTATATAGCTTTTTATTCTCGGATAACCAGTACCGAGGTGCTCTCCTTCGTATTTTCTCAGCTTCCACCTTATCCTCGGGCAACACGTCATTGTCGAGAAATTTTAATATAGGGTCAATCCAGCATGGCGCCAGACTAGCTTGACGAATTTGGCAAACTTCCTTTTCTGGGGAAGCGGGAGTATGCAAGTCTTCGACAATAATTACCCGAGGGAAACTTCGTACTGAGGAGGTGGCAAGGGTCGCTAAGGAGTCTGCGTGGGTATTTTCACCTCGTGGAATATGTAATACGTCAAAAGATTCGAACTTTGTTCGTATATGCCTAACCTGGTTCAGATACCCTTGCATCCTTGGGTCTCTGGCCTCCAACTCTCCAGTCACCTGGCCAACAACCAGCTTCGAGTCCCAGAACAGTTTCACCGCCTTTCCGCCTATTTTATGGACCATGCTCATTCCCATTATCAAAGCTTCGTACTCTGATTCATTGTTAGTAGCTGAGAACCCTAGTCTTAGCGACTTCTCGATGATGACCTCTTCGGGAGATATCAGAACCAATCCCAATCCAGCTCCCCGTTGGTTTGCGGCCCCATCCACGTATACCTTCCATACCGGCCCTCCTGGAGCGGATATTACGCCAACCGATTTTTTATCCATGTGATCTTGATTCCTACTAACTTCCTTAGGGCACTCAGCAAATTCAGCTACCAGATCGGCAAGAACTTGACCCTTCACAGAGGTGCGGGGCATGTATTTGATGTCAAAAGCACCCAGAATCGTTCCCCACTTGGCAATTCTGCCGGTATAGTCAGCACTTTTAAGTATGGATTTGAGAGGCAATTGAGTCAAGACAACTACAGTGTGAGCTTGAAAATAGTGCGGAAGTTTACGTGTTACATGAACAACTGCCAGTATGGCCTTCTCTAACGACAGATATCTCACCTTGGCTTCATGGAGGGATTTACTCACATAATAAACCGGCCTCTGGACGCCACTGTCTTCTCGCATCAAGACGAAACTGACTGCGTGAGGAGCTACCGCCAGATAGGCATACAACACCTCATCCACTTCAGGGCTAGACATGATAGGCGGTTTGGATAAATAGTCTTTCAACTGCTGGAACGCCTCAGCGCACTCCTCGGTCCATTCGAATCCCTGCCACTTATGTAACAGACGGAAAAAAGGACGACACCTTTCAGCCGACCTGGATATGAACCGGTTCAACGCAGCAGTCATCCCCGTCAACCTCTGGACTTCCTTTGGATTTCGAGGCGCTTGCAAATCGTTAATGGCCCTAATCTGATCTGGATTCACCTCAATTCCCCTATGGGTCACCATGTACCCCAAGAATTTCCCGGAACCTACACCAAAGGAACACTTTGAAGCATTCAGGCGCAACTTATGCTCTCTTAATATCCCGAAGATGCTAGTGAGGTCCTCCACATGTTCAGTCACTACCTTACTTTTCACCACCATGTCATCAATATAAACTTCAATACTTCTTCCTAGCTGTGGCTCAAACATTTTCGTCATCATGCGTTGGTAGGTAGACCCAGCGTTTTTGAGACCGAAGGGCATCACCTTGTAATGGTAGTTCCCAATCGGGGTTACAAAAACGGTTTTTTCCTGATCATCAACGCCCAGCGGTATTTGGTGATATCCTTGAAAGGCATCCAAGAAACTCATCCTAGGGTGGCCCACGGTTGCATCCACCAACTGGTCAATCTTGGGCATAGGAAATGGGTCTTTAGGGCAAGCCTTATTAAGATCGGTGAAATCAACGCACACTCGCCACTTCCCTGTTTTCTTCTTTACTACCACCGTATTGGCCAGCCATTAGGGATAAAAGACTTCTTTAATAGCCCCAGCCTGTTTCAGCTTGGCGACTTCACTTCTAACTGCCTCGGCATGCTCTTTCGATGGTCGTCGAGGGATTTATCTCCTAGGGGGAATGGCAGGGTTCACGTTGAGCCGGTGGCAAATGAAACTTGGGTCTATTCCTGGGGCTTCATATGGGTCCCATGCAAAGACGTCCACATTGGCTCGGAGGAACTCCAGCAAACTCGCTTTCTCTTGCAGAGGCAGCTTAGCCCCAACTCGGAAGAATTTTTCTGGATCATCAGCGACAATCTCCTTTTCCAGATCTTCACACTCCGCCCCATTGGTTAGTATGTCTAAACCCGACGCTGGGGGCTTTAATTTCCCTTCTCGGACCAACTGCTCTAAATGGTCCCATAAATTCCTACAGTTGTCTGTCGTGTGACCATGGTCTTGATGGTAATGGCAATACAAACTCGGGTTGCGCTTTGTAGGCTCTCCCGCCATCCTGTTAGGTCATTTGAAGAATGGCTCATCCTTTATCTTCTCCAAAACCTGTTGAACAGGCTCCCGAAACACTGCATTAACGGCCTGGGCATCCGTCGAGGCTGACTGCCCAGCGAAGTCCCTCCTTGGTCGATTATTATTATAACGATCCGACCTGAAATCCCTTCTCTCCTGAGGGATCACTTTGGCATTTCCTTTCCCCTGATGTTGATCCTCCTCTATTCTCTTGTACTTCTCTATTCTGTCCATCAGCTGGCGCACACTGGTGACAGGTTTGCCCTTCAAAGATTTCCTCAAGTCGTAGTCAGCTGGGAGACCGGCTTTGAAGGTGGTTATAGCCACAGCGTCATTCTTCCCCCCTATCTCGTTAAACATTTCCCAGTACCTATCCGAGTAGCTCTTGAGAGTCTCACCCTCTCGCATAGACAAAGTCAACAAGGAGCCCAGAGGCAAAGGAGTTCTGCTGCATGTAATAAAGCGAGCGCCAAAAGCCTGGGTCAGTGCTTTGAAGGATCCCACAGAATTGGCCCTTAAGCCATTGAGCCACCTCATCGCCGTTGGACCCAAACTCGATGGAAAAATCTTGCACATCAGAGCATCATCCCTGGAATGAATAGCCATCTTCTGGCTGTAATAACTTACATGTTCCACCGAATCCGAGTGGCCATCATACAGAGAGAACGTAGGTTGATTAAACCGCCGAGGATGGGTAGCATCATCTATGCTTCTTGTAAATGGTGATTTGGAAATCTGACTCAATGCTTTGTTCATCACATCGTTTCCCAAGCCCCTGCTAGTGGGACTTTTATGCCTACGCCTATGACGACGCTCCTCTTCGTAGGAGAAAGTTTCGCTTTGCGGAGTCCTCGACCTCCGCTTGTAACTAGTTTCATCCGACTCCCCGGATGATAGTTCGAAGCGAGGTGGTGAACGTTCCCGTCGTGCATGGCATAACTCTCTCTTCAAGTCCGCAATCTCACGTTGCAGATCCCCATCATGCTTCACGTGGGAAACGTGACTCTTCCCGCGTGTACGGGTTCTCGTGGTGTGAGTAGTATGTATGCTCCCCTCCTGGACTTCCCTCTGTTCGGGACTTCTTCGAGGACCACCATGCTGAGAGCCCCTTGACTCCGCCTGATGCGGGCTGATATCACCCTGATGCAGCCCCGCTGCGGGGTGAGGCAGTTCCACTCCTTCCATCGAAAACGTTGTATTAGAGGTTACACAAGCTAACACAAGTTCTTCCCACAGACGGCGCCAATTGTAAGGACACGATTTAGTACCGAACCAAAACAGTATCGGGTTCGTACGTAAAGGGCCCAAACAATATGATTTTTAGAGCGTGGGTGTAAAGAACTAGGCTAACTGTAATCTATCCTCCAAAGACTCAATTTCATGAACGTTCAAGGTTTTTCAGTTGATACTCTGGATATTCCTCCTTAGTGACTAGTCCCAATCCTTCTTTCTCTTCTCCCTTTTCTCCCTCTACTTTCCATCTCTTCTTCTTTTTCTCTCTTTTTTTCTGTCTTGATCTCCCCTCTTTTTTCATGTTCTTCTTTTAGTTTATATATCTCCCTTTGCGCTCCATCCTCGCTGCACACGTGTAGGTTGGGTTCGGAGGATTTCTTTCTGTCCCATCTGGCACCTCCTGGAACTTCCTATGGGCAGCTGTAAGGCTGCTTCCCCACTGTTCAGGTATCACCTCCACATTAATGCGGCCAGAGAGTTGGTTGAGAGGTCATTAATGCAGAGGTAGCTGTAGCTTCAGATATTTGTTTGCCTTATCTCTTTCATCTTTAGTCGGCTACTCTACCCTTTGAGATGATTGAATTCTGAGATCTGATCGCAACAGGACCACGTCCTGATCGTCCTCGGACGCGATTGTCCTCGGACGCGTTCTGCCGAGGACCATGGTGTCCTCGGACGGGTATATGGCCTCCGATGGGCCACTGGCCCAACAATCCTGAACCCATTCTGAATCCTATGGGCCTATTAATCGAACGATCCCCACAGTATAAATTATTCTTTAAATTTTGTGGAAGATAAGTTGTTCTTCCTATAAATTACACAATTTTTAAAATTATTTTCCATCTATCCATCTCTTCAAATATAACCTTTTAATGTTTTTGATATGATTGATTTATATTATTCCTTTTAGAGGTAGTCCATATTTTTCTAAATTATGTTATGGTATATATATTTTTTTTTCATTTTTTTTTACAAACTCTATAAGTTTCAAATACATTATTCAAATTTCTCATTCTTTTAAAGGAGATTATTATGATAATCAAAACTTATCATAAAATCACACTTGATAGTACTCAAATAGTTAATAGGCATAATGAAATACATAGCAAGATTGTATTTTGATATAAACTTAAATTCTCGCTTTCAAAATAATTATGTCAAATAAAAATAAAAAAAATGCAGAGAGAGAGAGAGAGAAATTCATTATTTAACAATCAAAATATTATCTCTCTCTTCTTTTTAACTCTTTTTTATATTATTAATTCTCCAACTTATTGTTACACTTTCTCTAACTTTAATTTCTCCCTACATTTTACATTTTCATCTCCCCACTAATATCTACCTTAATATTACTATTCCTCTATCCATTTATCTTCCTTCATTTTGGCTCTTCTTATTCTCATCCTCTTACTATAAATCTGACATTCTTTATTCCATTTTATGCATAGTTTTCTCGCACAAAAAATAAAGTTATTTTTCTATCTCTCTACATTTACCACTTTTGAATTTACATGTTAGTTTGCTTTCTTGACATTAGAGCATCAGCCAACACCTTTTGCTCTTGTGACTTTTACACATTGGCTATTAGATATCTTTCTTGGCATTTACACGCCTAAATCTAAGTGGTTCCCATTAAGTTTAAGTGAATAAATAAATTATTTATTGTTGAATAGAAATAAATAATAAAAATTAAATAAATCATTAAAATTTTAAATTTAAATGGATATACATTCATTTAAAGCTTTGCTTATTGGAAAGTTAGAGAATGAAACATGGCATATCATAGTAGCAGAAATATTTCATACCAGAACCATCTTAAATTAAGATGATAAACATAGACTTGATGAGAAAAACTTCCAACATATGCAAGCACTTAGGTCCATTGTATTCCACCTTGAGGAAAAGTAAACCTCCAAAAAGGCAGCCTTGTATTCGAATTTAGTACATTTACTATATTGCCACAATGTTTTCCAGCAAAAAAAAAAAAAAATGGTGTATGTGCCTCCATTTACACTTTCAATGCCCATACAATTCTAATCTAAACATAATAAACTAAAGAAGTTAAACTAACACTATCAAATTTGAGCAAAATATACAAAATAATTGAAATTAATGGCCCATTCATGTAAGTGAGAAAATAGAAAGATAAAAACCAAAAGATAATGAGCAAAACCCAAAATGCGAGTATAGTTACACCAAATTATCCAAATCATGCTATGTAATAAAATAACACTATATTCTTATATACTATTTTTATATTGCAATTGTGGATAACATTTATCTATAAATATATATATATATATAATATTGTGACTTAAAAACACAAATCTAAATTGCATCAACTCAAAGTAGAATTCTAAAGATCACAAAAATTCATCAACATAAAGTGGAGATACAAAAAATAAAAAATCCACCAAAAAGAAAAAACATGAGAGAGAGAGAGATAACCCTTCTTTTTTTTTGTATGAGAAAATATGTATAGAATGAGGGAGAAAAGGAAATTTATAGTTAAAGGATGGGTATAAGAAGAGTTAAAACAAAAGGAAGATGAAGGGATAAATGAAGAGGTTAAAAGTAGTGGAGAAACGAAAAGGTAAAATGGAGGGGAAAATGTTAGTGAAAATGTAACAGTAAGGTACAAAATTAATATGAAGAAGAAGAGTCAAGAAATAAGAGAAAAATGATTGGAAATAAGTGAGTGATGGGGTAACTAATGTGGCCTAATCAGAGCGTAGTAACAATAAATACTACGCTTCAGCTTTTAGATATGTATATATATATATATATATATATATATAGTTTGCGAATTGTGATAATTCAAAAGAAACATAAGACTTGAAAACTACTTTAAAAAAAAAAAAAAAAAAAGAGTTGTTGAGGCGACTATTTCATCTGTTAAGGCAATAACTTCCTAGGGAGCCATATTGTAGCGCCATCTATGTGCGATACTGAATTTATTTTTTTTAGGCAATTAGAATTTATTATGAAGGCAACCATTGCCCACCTTCATAAGCCACCATAACTCATGATTTTTTTTTCAGTATAACATCCGATATGCATGTTAAAGCACAAAGAAAACAAGGTTGTTTTTATTTTATTTTTTGTAACAATGTACGAAGGGGATTTGAATCTTGGATGTCTATGTTAAAAACATCAAGAGGTGCCAATTGAACTACAAAACTCTTGGCAAAGAAAACAAAATTGTGGCAACGCTTTGATTTGTTTTAACAATCATGCACTCAAAATGTTAGCAAAAGCATAACTTTTAAGGCGAATTTAAAAGTTGTAATGAAACAATATTGATGTAATAAATTGAGTTTTTCTAGAACTATAATTTTTGTATTACAACTCTTGTCACAATTTTGATGTGACTAACAAGTAAGGGTTGTTTACCACTTTCACATGAATCCTTCACTTTTTTATCTATTAGGCTACCCTTCATAATTGATACATTAGAGTCATAACACAAAAGTTATATCGAGGCTTTCTCTAATAAATTGGGATTTCAATATGCTCAAACTCAATGAGTTGTTGTTGAAGAAAAAATAAAGAATGTTAATTTATTAAGTCGAGAAGTATTGTCGTAATTAAATACCATAGCGACTCTCATCAAGAACATGTTACTGAAACGAAATTGCTCTTGTCCTCACCGGTTAACTACCCTTTCCCGCGACCAACCCATTTATTCCCACTCCAACTTTTTTTTTCTCGAGAAACTGACAGAAAACAAGAAACCCAGACCCAAAAAATTTCCAAAACCATGATGTCCTTGTATTCTACTCTACCAACTACTACACTCATCCCAAACAGTAATCCTCATACATCACTCACAGCTACCTCTCCCGTCCTCTACTTCCCTCTCTCACTTCAACCAATTCAGCCTCTTAAGCATTCACTCACTGTTCTAAAATCACGGTCTCATCCAAACCCAATAACCAATGGGTATGAAGATGAAGAAGAAGAAGACCCAGATGGCCAAAATGCTCAAGTTGAAGACTTGAGGGTCCCAGACCATTGGTTGGACCCCTCCAGGGCTTTGGAGGTATTAACTTTTTCCAATTTCTTCATACCCCATTTTCCTCTTCAACTTATAGAATTTGTTTTCAATATCAGTTTACTAGCTTAGTGTGCATTGCTTTTATATCTTTTTCCCCATTTTAATCGTCATGGTATTGTAAATTTGTAATGTTGGATTGTTGGGTAGTGACCATAAAAATTTAGGGATATTCATAGAATGATGAAGGGTGGATTTTTTTATTTATTATTAATTGATTATTTTAAAGATTAATAATGTTTTTTAACGGTTAATAATGAAAATTTTATAAGGCTAGACCAACTATGCTTTATGGTACTAAATGTTGAGCTATTAAGAAGAACATATTCATAAAATTAGTGTTGCTGAAACAAGAATGTTAAAATGGACAAGTTGAAATATAAGGAAAGATAATATTCAAAATGAGGAAATCAAGATAAGGGTGGCGCTTATTAATGAAAAGAGGAGGGAGGGTAACTTGAGATGGTTTAGTCATGTTTAGAGGAGAGCAATTAATGCACCAGCTTATTCACTCTCTCTTCCCCCCCAAAGAAAGGAGAGAGATGTCCCGTCCCTTCTTTATGCACATCCATATACATAGCCAAACACAAAGGTGTACAATCCGGTCCAAATCTGTGGTTCTTTAAGTTCATTCACTGTAGGTTCTCATACTTGCTCTAGTGGCTGGCAAACGCCAACCAAGAGGGGAGAACGAATGGCTCAGGAATCGACTGTTCTAAGCGGACTTGTGAAGCTGCTGCTTGGATTATCATAGAATAAGAGGAGCCATCTTAGGATATGACTTAACTTAAAAGACAGATGCCGCAGCTGCGAGGTGAGGGAGTAATTTGTCTGGTCTTGCAGTGCACTCACTCCCGTTACGAGAATGAAATGACGCCCCAGCTCGACTCATGACCAAGACTCCTTACAACTTGCACCAATAGTGGCACTGAGTGGCCGAAGATTTCTAAAAAAGGCAACCCAGCTGCCCCTCCCCCCTAGCTGCCTACCTACTCGTGTTTGTAGCTTGATCGGAGGTCAAGAGTGTGGTCCGACGAAAAAACAGAAGTCATCCGTATCAAGTGATGCGTGAATTGCTTAGTAGTACTTTGCCACTACCGTAGCTGGGGGAAATAGCTTAATGGTAAAGCATAGCCTTGCCAAGGCTGAGGTTGAGGGTTCAAGTCCCTCCTTCCGCTCCTGGCTTCGTCGTTTAGTGGTAATGAGTGGAGTAGGCAGCGAGTGGAGTGCATAGTGAGTTGATTCCAAGTTTAGGGAACGCAAAATGATAGAGAATGACAAAAATAACATTAACTAAACTAGTAAAAAGGACATGTTAATTAAGGAAGTAACATAGAATATGACTTAGGATAGAATAGAATGGCCAAAAAGAATACATGTGGTAGACCTTGACTAGTATGTTGAGGATCCATAATCAACCCCAAAATTTTGGAACTAAGGCTTGGTTGTGGTGGCAAAAATACTTCCCTTGGGAGTGAAATACCCAATTAGAAATCAGACTTCCTAAGCTAGGCAGCTCTATGTCTTTTGAAGCATGGATCTTTTATGTGTTGCTGTTTGTATTGCCTTGATCAGCTGATTTTATTGCTGTTATAGCTAGACCACAGCTATTAGAGCCATCAATAACCAACAATCATCAAGCTGTGTTCTTGAAATTCTAATAGCCATACACGGTAGTAGGCACTTGAGTTTGAGGTAAAATTTGGTTCTTTGGGAACGTGGATGGGTTGCTGTTTCACTAGCACTGCTGTTCAAGGTTTCAAATTGTCTTTTTTAAGAAGAATATTTGATTGATGTATCGTATTATCTTTGGATCAACTATGATTCAGTGAGGTTCATTGGAAATTCTTCGTCTTCCACCATTGAGAGAACAGCCCTGTTTGCAGAAAATATAGCTAGGAGGTGCTGCCTTTACTTTTACATAGACAAGGAGATATGGTGTTATTTTTCTGTTTCATCTAATAGTTTTCTATGCAAACCAAAATTTTCCACAATGGGAGCCATTTAAGTATGAAACACACCCAATGTACTCAATGATTTGGCTTGATTGAAACTGATAGAGCTAGATCACCTGTTAGTAGGCAGGCATCTCTCATCATTTGACTACAGTGCTTTACCTCTCAAATTTTATAATTTTGTCCTACAAAATCTCTAGTTGCTAGCTATCTCAGGGACAAAGTGTCCAACATTACTGTCAATTTTGCATTACATGGGATGGAAGAATTATTGTTGTGTTCCACCTCGATCTGGAATTCTTTTGAATGATTTATAATCAATCTTTTAATAGTTCAAATGCTATGAAATGCTTATTTATGGGAAGGAGATTATTGTATTTACTTTTGAGATTTTCATTGTAATTTATTTAAAATGATTATTAACCATTTGAACGCTTATGCACAATTTAGGCTTTAGTGATACTGATTGACATTCCAGCATCTATTTCAGGAATCAGAGTGGCTCAGGATTACCCTGCATAAATGGTTGGATGATGAGTATTGTCCAGAAGAAACCAATGTGGAAATCAGCAAGGTTGCTGCCAATTCATACTACAAATCTTTGCTAGAGAAACAAACAGACCTGGGCGAGATTTTGTTGAAGATGGCTCGAGAGTTACAATCAATCTCATACCAAGAAAGTTTTCATGGGGCATTCTCCTCAGCAAACGCAGCAGTGAACTTAATTGCCCAACGTATAGAACAGGTCTAGTTGTTTAACCAGTTGGGTTCTGAACATAACTAACTTCTGTTTAATTGGAAAAATTATTTGTGCCTTCACTTATGAAGTTGATTTTGTGCCTTCACTTATTTGTGCCTTCACTTATGAAGTTGATTTTGTGCTATTCAATGTTAAGCAGAATTTTCTAATTGCAAACTTTGAGAGTATTGAAGACAGGATAGCTAAAAAGGCCTCCTTCATGTGTGTTATTTGAAAGAATTAAATCCAAAGTGTACATATATAGGGTTAAGTTCATCTATATAATATCTAAGCTAAGACATAGTATTTATTGTTGCTACGCTCCTATTGAGCCACATCAGCATAGCACTTTTGTCTATTTGGTCCATTTCGGTCCATTTGGTCCAATTTGGTCCATTTCAATGTACTTATTTAAGAACGGAAAAAGATAGATTCGGCCCATTTGGGTTAAAAGACCTATTCTAAATCCAAATTTATTAAAAACTATAGATCTCAAACTAATAAACTATAATAAGATGCAACCGTTTTGTCAAGATTGGTTGGGCATAATAAACTATAATAAGATGCAACTATTTTGTCAAGATTGGTTGGGCATAATCTCTTTATATAGTTTGCTAAAAATACTTATTGATATAATGTATTCAAATAGAGCTACAGATCAATAATCTTTTAAATCCTTTATGAATTGGTAGAGCCAAAAACAATGCTTGGCTGTGTAACTTCCACTCAGCACTATCATATTAAACTTCCACATGGCGGAAAATTTGCTAAATAGTAACTTTTTAGGAAAATTTTAGGTGAATAGCATGCGTTTGAAGTTATTTAGTTATGTAGACTGTTTTTTGGAACTTGAGTTTATGTTTATCAAACTCGAGTTCCAATGGGTAATCATTTGACGTGGTTTTAAAAAAAAAAACCACGTGGAACTCGAGCTCCAAACCCTTCTTTTTCACTCCTCTTATGAAGCGTCCACCGCTTCTCACTACCAAGTTCCAACAAAAATTTGAAATTTGAAGCACTGGTTTGAATTTAGTTCACATTTAGTTTCATTTGTCAAAAAGCAAATGAATAACGCCCAACCTTTTTAAAATTTGAATCACTGACTTTGACTGAAAAGAAAACAAAGCATGCAAAGAAATAGTGTGTTAGTGTTCTGTGAATACAGTGAATTAATTTTTACAGTCTGGAACTCAAGTTTGCTTTCCACGTGGTTTTTTTTTTTTTTTTTTTTTTTTTTTTTTTTTTTTTTTTTTTTTTTTAATTCCACGTCAGACCTATACTAGTTGGACCTTGAGTTTGTTAAACTCGATTTTGAGTTGGAACACGAGTTTACTAAACTCGATTTGCCTACACAACTAAATAACTTCAAATACATGCTATTCACCTAAAATTTTCCTTAAAAGTTACTATTCAGCAAATTTTACCTCCACATGGCCCCTCATTAAAAATGGAGCTTTCTAAAACTAAAATCTGATAAGATAACTTACTATGAGAGTTCAAACATGAAATTCAATACTACTACTTGCAGTTTAAGAGCCCATTTGGATTGAGGGGGAAGGGAGGGGAAGTGAAGGGGAGTAGAGTAGAGTTGGCTGAAAATAGGCTAATTTTGGACCAATTTTACTCTACTCTACTCTACTCTCCCTCTCTTCTCATCAGTCCAAATGGACCATAAGTTGTCACAACATATTCCAAAAGTGACAGATCAATTATTCTTTCATTTTCTCCAAAAGAATGCCAGAGACACTTCTAGATAGCTTTGACTTTGAAACCGGGATGGTTTCTGAAAAACTCAGACTGAGATGTTGGAGGAAGAGAACAAGGACTTACAAGCTCATATGAAGTGGCAGCTTGTGGTGATGGGTTTTCCAAGTGACTGAACTAAATTGACTCCAAAAAAGCATGTTTCCACCACGGCCATTTTGTTGGGAAGTGGAGTTTCCTTCTCAATTCTCCTTTCATAAACTCTGCATTCCTGTGAGTCTGTGACCTGGCATTGCTATGGGTGACATCTGAAATAGAAAAGTTTCAGCTAATCGATTGTCACAGACTATAGCCACAATATCATAACATTGTCACAGACTATAATTATCCATTACTGCAAACAAATAATTGATTGAATCAATTAAAAGTTAAAACTTCTTATTACCATATTAGGTGTATTTCATGCATAAAAACACACCCTTTCTCTAGATTTGAACCCTTAAGATTTTGACACATCATCAATCATAATTAATACTCCCTCCGTCCCAGTTTGTTTGTCCTCTATTCCATTTTAGGATGTCCCAAAATATTGTCTTATTTCTAAAAATAAAAATTATTAATTTACTAATGTTCGTATTAGACCCCTACTTTATTTACAAAACTATTTGAAAAGAAAACTAACAAATATTTAAAAAGTCAATCTAATTGGGGCACCTTTTTATTTACCTTATTAAGAATAACTCTTTAAAAAAAAAATGATAAATTTATTTAAAGGTAGTTTTGTAAACTTATACATTTTTATGAGCTAAAAAAGATAATAAATGATGTTCCCTAAAAAAGTTTGATTTTTCAAACAGAACAAAAAAATTGGGATGGATGAAGTATTTTAAGAACTAATCACAATTACCATGGCGCACCTTTAGTACGGTGGTCACTCTACAAATATAAATGTTTGTGGAGTGTGGAGGGCAAGGGCCGGAGTTTAAGTCTCCAAGAATGAGTTTCACACACATATACACTTAAGATTATGCTAGAGTAGAAATTTTATCTTGTATTAAAAATAAAATAAAAAAATAAAATAAAGAAATAAAGAAGAACTAATCACAATTAACTAGCCATTATTATATGCGTCCAACCCTATGTCAAAGAATGTTCATTGATCGTTGAAATATGATATTGCACGATTTATGATTTATCAATCTAGTACTCTGATATTTATACAAAGATTGCCCTTCTGCTCATTAAAAGTTTGTAATGATTTTAAAATCAAATTCACAATCTTTTAATGGTTCAAAATGATATTTCAAAATGATATTTTTAACCATGAGTGGGTTCCAGTTAGCTCAACTGGTAAAGTCTCTGATGGTTGTATAAGAGATCTGGGGTTCAATCCCCACCTACACCAAAAACTGATTGGTGTCTTGGTTTGATGATAAAGAGCAATCATCAGAAGCGGACGTCATAGGTTGAAACTCTCTCAAAAAAAAAAAAAAAAATTTAACCATGAGATTGTGAAATGATCATTTTATCCTTTAAATTTGGTATCAATGGTAAAATTGGATGTCTATACATATATATTGGATTAAAAACAAAAACATAGAATTTTATCCAAAACGCTTAAAAATAGAAAAGAGTTGTTTAAGGCTATGGTGTAAGAGCATCTCCACCAGGTTATGGATAGCCAAAATATGGAGAGTGAAACCGGAAATACCACCAAAAGAGTGCTCCAACAGACTCTCTAAAACTCTTTTTTTTTTTTCTTTTTCTAATGAACAGTAGCTCATCAGGTCTTTTTTAGCTAAGAGTTGTTCATTCTTCAAATCTTTTTTTCTATTATAATAAATAGGTGTTGAATAAAAAAATGTTGGAAGATGTGTAGTTGTTAAAAAAAAAGAATAAATAATGAATGAAAAAATAATATTTAAATGAGATAGAGAATGAGATAAAAAATCTGTTGAAAAGTGTATTTGAAAAAGTGAGTAGATAAAGGTAAAAGTCACTGTTCATTCTCCAAACAGTACAAAAATTTGCTGATTCTGCCGGAGATGCTCCAATCTAGCAAAACATACACCGTTCTTTTAGACTCATTCAAATTGAGATCTAGGCTATTGCACCATGCAATAGTCTTTTAAGGAATAAAATTGAAAGTTGAAAATTCCCTTTTAACTCTTCACTTTTTTTTTTTTTTTCCTCATAGGATATAATTAAGTTGCTTCAAAAAGTCATTGCATAACTTTTAGAGATTATATAATTTATATTAAAATAAATAATATAAAATTTTAGTGAATAATGAATTCAGATTGAAATGAGACCCTAATTGCTAGAAAATTTCTCACTGTAGAGCTTTCTTAGGGCATGCCCATAAGAGTATGGACTTATTAGTCATGATCAACTGAACTGATCTTTTCTGCAAATGCATCTGTAACAAGTACGGCAGAGGCATGGATTATAGATATGCTGCTGTGGTGGGCTCTGGTCTTGATCTTTTATAATTATATCATTATCACCATACATATGAATTGAACTTGGTCTATATACATACATTATACAGAGACTGCTCTTTTTGCATGAATGCATGGGGCTGGGCCACTGATCTTTCCGGTAATTATTATTTGGGTTTTACTAATATGTGCCTTAAGTCACCTATATTTGAAAATATTTTTTTGGGAGCAGGTGACATGGGAGCAGGTGATTTCCTGAAATCCATGGCATGCATGCATGCATGAATGGCCTGTGTGCAGTAACGAGGAGCCATCACTGTCAACAAGGACAACAGATCAGTTCTATCTCTCGCAGAATTTTAAATGTAAAAAACAACAAAAATGTAAACAATGTCGGTGAAAAAATATTTATTTCTAGAATCTAGATAGATTGGTTGAGTGAAAGTAAAACACTAATTTCTTCCCTGATAGGACTTTGGAGTCCTAGGACTAGACATTGCAAAAAAATAGGACTCTTGACTAAACATCTGAGTTTCATCTCATATTGAAATAATTGAATGTCGCGACAATAAAGGTACACATGGAGCTTTCTGGACACTGGGCAGTGGACATGCATGACAATCGTGTTTTTTTTTTTTAAGGAAATTATTTAATTAATAGAAAAAAATTTACCTAGAAAAATTTACCTTTATTTATAGTATTTTCAACAAAAAAATCAATTTTAACAATATAAGCGAATTCCAAACAAACCCACTCTTGACTAAACATCTGAGTTTCACCTCATATTGAAATAATTGAATGTCACGACAATAAAGCTACACATGGAGCTTTCTGGACACTGGACTGTGGACATGCACGACAATCGGTTTTTTTTTTTTTTTTTTAGGAAAATTATTTAATTAATAGAAAAAAGTTAACTGATAATTTAGGGTATTAATTTAAAAAAAAATTTAAATTTTTTTACAAAAAAAAGTAATTGATTTTTTTTAATTTTTATATTTTTCATAAAATTGGTATAAAAGATTTTCCAAAATAATCAATTAACAAATACTTTAATGAAACCTATTAAGTGTTAACGGAACTCATAATTTAAAGTGACAACCATTTTAAAGAGTTAACAATAATTTCAAATGGCAATGGACATAATGACTAAAATAATTGTACCATCAAAATTAATAAAGTAAAATGACAAATTTTAAATTTAGTAAGTTAAAATGATAATTCAATAAATTTATAGGGTATAGTGGGTTCCAGTTAATTTAACTGGTAAAGTTTTCAATGGTTGAATAAGAAATCTATAGTTCAATCACCGCCTACACCAAAAACCGATTGATATCTTGGTCTGATATTAAAGAGTTATCATAAAAAACAAATGTCATAAGTTAAAACCATCACAAACAAAATTGATAGGGTGTAAATTATATTTTTGCCTATATCTTATTAAACAGACTATTCCTGATCAACCATAAAACTAAGTTCCAAAGTGATAGGCACCAATCATTATTGTTGCCACTAGTCCAAAAGTCACTTTTTCGGTACAAATTATTAAATAATATATTTTTTTCACAAGTAGTTTTTTAAATTAACTTGTTTGGCAACATTAGGCCTACTAAATCTTAATAATTAACAACTAAGTATAGGATGTTGTCTTAGTTAATGTATATTTTATAGGACCAAACTTACGCATAGATCCTTATGTATAATATATGAGGTTATTCAATTAAATTTGAATACATTGTTGCATTGAATTTAAGTGTCTTTGAAAAAGATAACACTCTTTGCATGTGTTCTAGTGGTCAGTGGAAGCATATATTAGTATTTTATTAGAAAAATTAATCTACTACACCTAAAAAATTTGTGCATACATTTTATAATAATAATAATAGATAAGATTTTTTTTTTAAGAGATAATTACAACATGCTATTAACTCTACAACTCAAATCATTTTCCCTCTAAACTCCCAAGTACTCTGTACATAAGAAAATACCAATTCAGTTACAAAGCCTTTGGCATAATAATAGATAAAATAAGTGTCATACATTAAAAAGAAAATGATGTATCATAGAATGAACTTATTAATTAAATAAAAATGAAATAACCTACCAGTCAACAATGCTCCTCATAATCATATCTTTTCATTATTGAACACCTTATAAAAGGGGCCGGAGACACATTATAAATGTTGTAGATTTGTTTGTAGATTGTAGTTTGATCGTTGATGAGAAGACATCGTTGTCATGCTTGCACACCTTACACGTGAACTATATAGGTTAATAATTGCATTGGTTGGTGCATGGAATCTTATGATTTGTATCGGCCGGAAATTAATAATTTATTAATTTAGTGTGACATAAGTACATAACAGGATAGCCACAATAAATAAATAAATAACGTTTATTTTAAAAATTATATGTAAGTGGCTAATAATATCGTAAATCCACAAGTTAAAAGAAAAGATAATAGAACTTTCTGAAATTTTATTGATAAAAATAACAGGATGTCCAATGTTGCTACAACATCCATCTTATACATGAAAACTTTAGATAATACTGTTAACTCCCTGAAATTTTGATCTATACCGTAACTACTAAAGACTGAAATTATTAAGGAAATTGTCCAATTCTCCTGCTGCCTATTCCATTGTCCCACACTCCCACTCTAAATGTGACAATTGGGCACATTGCATCACATTAGATGTCATAGGCTCATTATTGTAATTTAAAAATGTAGCCTAAAAACTAAATTTGGTAGTATATATGCAGATGATAGTTGTAACTCTTGAAGTAGCAATTCCATGGGCGTAACCCTTGTTACGAGTGAACCACGTGATATTTGGAAATTACATGTGTAGTTGATTGAGTATCTCTTCTTTTTCTTTTGATAGAGAAAGACTAGGGGCATAATTTTTGTGCCACAAATTTAATGTAATCAATTGTAAATAGGGGAAAAATAATGGATTCATGTGAAAGTGATGATTCAACATACACAATTGACCATTTCATCAATTTATAACAAATATTGTGGTAATGTGTGTGATCGTAAAAGAACTCCAATTGATGTTCCATCTCCTAAATCTCAATTAGCTAGATTTCCTATTCTTTAATATTTCGATTCCCACCTACAAACCTTGTTTGTACACAAGAACAAACGGGCAGAGCCAAAAAATTTTGTTCGGGGGGGGGGGGGGGGGAATTTGTGTTGCTAATTTATTAGTCTATACAAACTTTCATACAAATACACAAACACATGCATCTATACACATACATAGAAATTAGTATCTTTCATAATAAAATCCTTAAAATTAAATTTTTCATAGAATTAAATTAATCTTTCACCATCTTCCATAGTGAAATCCTTACAAATTTCATTTTCAATATAAATTACCAAATTGTCTACCATTGTGAGTAAAAACATTTCAATTGAATTAATGAGGTATTCAAATACATAAATGATCCAAAACTTTAAGAAATATGAGAACACATTTTACCATAAAAAATGAATTTGAGAAATAATACGTTCTTAATAACTACTAGACAAATTGGACAATTTTTTCAAGAATATTATTGGACCAACTCAAATATTTGGGGGGACCAAGTCTCATTTTTGAGGGCTAATTATTAAAATATTAAATATTTCTATATAGTAAAAAGGAATAATTTTCAAAAATTTTGGGGGCCCATCGCCCCCACCCTAACATGTAGCTCCGCCCCAGTGTCTGGCCATACACAACAAAGAATTAATTAAAAGGCCGTAAAAATGTGTCCTTTCATATCTTTGTGAATATATGCTTCAATATGGTTCTGTAGAATAAGGATCAGTGCATTGGCTAGATACAAAAATAAAGCGATCGAGTACAATATGAGATCAAAATACAGCATATATAGGAATAGGAATGAATAATAGGGGCAGGGTTGTACTTTCCTAATTTGCTCCATGCACCATGCATGTGCATTATGGGAGATGAACCAGCAGGTCCATGTGGTGCTCTCTTTGTCATTCTATATTACCACACTCTGCAATTATTACATGGCCATGGGACTTATTGTTTTATGGGTACCACTGCTCATCCATTCAGCCCAAGTGCCCAAATTGAATGGTCTAAGATTGTTCCATGATTTCAAAATCAAATTTGCATTTGTGAATATATAGAATAATATATACATCATATATTTCTTTCCATTACAAATCCTGATTTTATATTTATATCTATTTTTGTCTCATTACAAATCCTATTAATTGTTTACCGAAAATTCATTTTTTAAAAAATATGATAATATTTAATTAAATTAGATAAATTGTAGAAAGTAACTTTCATAATTTAATTACGATTAATTTAGAAAAGATTAATAAGAATTTGTTTAGTGTTGAGTGGAATCTAATTAATTATCTAAAGTAACATAATTTTGCATTATTTGTGTAAGGACACGATTCGTAACGAACCGTAGCGGTGTGGGGTTCGCACGTAAAAAGGCCCAAAACAATATCATTTGTAGAGCGTGGGTTTAGAAGGCTAGGCCTTAGTCACCAGGCGGTGGGTTTTTCGTGATATTCGTGCGTGTCTAGGTTATCTTCACCCATGGAGTCTTTCTCCTGGAGGTGGGCTGGAAGGCTCTGGTTTTTGGCCATTTTTCCCAGCCTCTTTTTTAGGTTACTTATCTTTCCTTTTATATTTTGCCTGCGTTCATTGTCCTTCGTCCACGTATAGGGTCAACCTTTCCAAGATTGATACTTGTCCCATCAGCCCATATTCAAAGTCGTTGGGGGTGGTTGTAAAAGCCAAAGAATGCGGCTCTGTCAGGTTCAGAGCATTGAATGGCAGTAAGGGCAGCTTTCCCTGGATATTTTAGATATTTCTTCCAAGTTTCAGTCCTATACCGTTTTTACCCCTCTTTCTGGGGGGACTTTGGGTCTGCCGAGGACTGAACTGCCCTCGGCGGTATCCATAGGCTATCTTGTCGAGCTTGGGCCATAGCCCTCCTCGGCTTGGGCCTTTGGATTCTCCCCGGGTAGATGGGTCTGGCCCATAAATCATTTGGGCCCCACAATAGCCCCTCAAAACCCGGCTGTCCAACCTCTTGGTTGGAAAGGGGGGTTTTGGTAATGCCGAGCTTTTATGATGGCTCCTTTAATTCGGCCTTTCATTAATGCTGACGGTTTTCCATCTGTCCAAGAAATATACTGATCTACGAGGCGTTTTTTGATTTTACTCCTGACGCGTTCTCGTCGTTTGATTATTCAAAACACGCTTTTAATGACTTCCCTTTACGAGACTCATTTACATTCGACGGTTCGTCTGACGAGGCGGAGAAATGGAACGGACACATCTTCGTTTTCAGATTCTTTTGGAAACCTGAACGAATTTAATGCCTTCCGTTTTGCTCTTCCTATAAGAAGACAAGTAGGAGGCTATCACTTTCGTGCAGAGACCCTTTTATTTTTCTGAGATTTGAAACCCTTTGCCTCCCTTAGCGTTTACTTAACCCAGTAGTTATACACTAAATCACAGTACATTCACCATAACAAATGATGAAGAAACCATACCCCTCCTCAAAGCGTCATGTTCTAATAAAACTCGAAATGGCTCGGTCAGGGCAAGGATGGCAGAGGCTTAAGATTCGTCTTACCTTCCATTCAGCCAAAATCCGAAGCAGGGACTCGTCACGTCAAACTTTCGGCGTGACTGAGTCGAGAACACCCATCATCAGTACCAACCGCGCTCTCATGAGCATACCTAATATGGCTCCAGTATGTTGGGAGTCAGGATCGAGGCAGGGACTAAGTACCCCTGCTTCTTCCTCTCTTCGTTCACTGGCACCTCCTTTTACCTCCCTTTCTTAGTCTTCCCAGCACCAGTTCCATCCTGGTGCTTTTCTTTCTCCCTCTTTTACTCCTTTTTCTTTCTTTTCATCTCTTCTCTCTTCTTCTCCTCCTTCTTTACTCATGTCCTCCATCTTCTTCATTCATCTCCTCCATCTTCTTCTTCCTTCTCCTTCAAATTCTTCTTCCTTCTCCTTCATCTTTTTCCAAAGAAGGTTCTTCTTTCGATATAAGCAATACTGAGGCAGAAATTGGAGAGACTTTGAAGACGAGTTTAAAAGACACCCGGCTGTTTACTTATCTGTACTGCGAATGTTAGTGTTGCTTCGGCAGCTCACCTTTTGTATAGGCTTGTTTGAGCCCTTCTTTGTACGTTGTAATAATTTTTTCATATTAATAAAAATTGTTGTTATTTTACTTCGCATGCTCTGTCTCTATGTTTTTACAAATTTGCAAACGCTGCTCAGCACGATAATATAGCATTTGAATCGATGACAACTAAGGCCAAAATGCTTGCTAATAAAAAGAAGTCACCACAACTTTAACAGAATTGCTTGAACTAGCAATGCGTACCTATGAATAACGGTAATTGCCCGAAATAATGCCGAGATTAGAACTGGATGCTCTATGCGGTGTAGGAAGTAATCGTTCGAAGACATATCACCCGCAAAAATGAACAGCCCCCTTAGGCTACCGAATAGTGGAGTGCCCCACCATCATTCTAACACTTTTATTGGCCTTAACATTTTACAATATCTGAGTCGGGGACTCTTCCCATCCGAGCAGTTATAAAACTTGTAATTTTTCTTTCTCTTTTTTTTTTACTTGGTTTCCCCATAGGCTTGAGTCCGAGGACCATGCAATGCCTTGGTTCTGTCCAAAACTTGCAATTTTTCTTTTTTGTACTTGGTTTCCCCATAGGCTTGGGTCCGAGGACCATGCAATGCCTTGGTTCTGTCCAAAACTTGCAATTTTTCTTTTTTGTACTTGGTTTCCCCATAGGCTTGGGTCTGAGGACCATGCAAGGCCTTGGTTCTGTCCAAAACTTAGTTTTCCTCATCCAGGTAGTTGGTTTTCCCATAGGCTTGAGTCCGAGGACTATGCAATGTCTTGGTTCTGTCCCTGGGCCCCCATGCAGAACGGGCCTGGGCCGCAAGTTTACTGGGCCCACAAATTAAGAGGTATTTCCGTAGTCTTTGGTCACGCGGTACTTTTTGGCGTCCCAGTGTTCGAGGTGCGCCTTCACGAGACTCCTTTAATCTCATGGTTGCAGATGGCGTGGGAAATCGAGCCGGAGACATTTTGTCTGTAGCGTTCCTTGGGACGCTGCGTGAATTAAATGCCACCACCTTATCTTTTTAAATAAATAGGAGAGAAAGTTGCCTTACCTGCGTGCAAATCCTTCAGTTTCCTCCCTTGGTATATCATGTTTGAGGCGAGGGTTGGGAAAAAGGAACTCTATCTGCCACGGAGGCGCCGTGTCCTCCTAAGACTCAAAGTAGTGAGGTACGGGCAAAGGAGGCGTAAATTCAAGGGAACATTCCGTTTCAACGGAGGGGAAAGGGTGTTTCTCCCCCTTTTAGTCAAAATCCGAAGCAGGTTCTATTCATGCCAGAATTTTGGTGTGTCAGAAGAAAGATTCTCCGCCATCAGCGCCTCTGCCTTCTTGCAGGCAAATTTTTGGTGAAGGCTCCTCAACTTCCGGCTCCCTCAACTTCCAGCTCCCTGCACCTTTCCTTCAGCGGTGTGAGGCTCAAGTTGGGTTCTTTTGCTGCCTGAGTTATGGGCGTGCAAAAGCATTGAGGAGGAATAAGGTCTCGAAGAAGTAGCCAACCTCTTCTCTGTGCTACCTTCTCGGCTTTATCTTCATTTTCATGTATATTCCTTTACTTACGTAGTTAGCTTTAATGTAAGCTTGTTTCAGCTTTTCATTGTACACTGTACTGTTCCTTTGCCTTAATAAAAGATGTGTTTATTTCTTTATACATACTTTTCTTCTCTGCAACAACTATTTGGTGCATGAATATTAAATGTAAGTTTGCCCTTAATGATATTCCGGGCAGAAAAATGCCTTAACACAGATTCCTACTGGTTTAAACTCACAAATATTATCAAGTATAAGAAGGGTAATCCTCAATAAATTAAACTCTTGGAACTAACCGGGATAACCGCCGAGTTCTGCGCGATGCATGCTAGACCACTGTCCGAGAGCGATAAACTCTAAATAATTCGTTCGAGAGGGTAGCCGAGTAGCGAGGGACCTTGATTGTGCTTTTGGGTAATATATTGCACCGTATCGCATCAACCCCTTTGGTACTGGGGATCCGAAGGTAGACCGGGGAATCCGTGCAATTAAGGGATTAACCCAACTGTTAACGAGGAGTTCTCTTCGGGTGGATTTTGAGGTTTATGTGCCATAGCTTTTTTTTTAAATAGTTGGTTTCCCCATAGGCTTGGGTCCGAGGACCATGCAAGGCCTTGGTTCTGTCCAAAACCCAGTTTTCCACATCCAGGTAGTTGGTTTTCCCATAGGCTTGAGTCCGAGGACTATGCAATGCCTTGGTTCTGTCCAAAACCTAGTTTTCCACATCC